>NC_073744.1:136820595-137010595 GCF_029784135.1 Toxorhynchites rutilus septentrionalis | reverse complement strand
TATTTCAAAATTAAGGTAAACATGATCGATATAAATGTGTATGCTTTGTGTATCGTTGTTTGTTTTTTTTCCTGTCGATTGATACTGCGATAACAATTGAATTACATTCAATCGCGCCCCTATGAGCTGGCTTGTTTATTTACACAATCTGATGAATTTATTTGATTTGTTAGACACGGATATATAATCAGGATTAGTGGCAGATGACTTTTTTTTTGCCATATTCGATTTATCAAAACGAATGTATCCAACGATATTTAAGGCACTATGTTAGATTATTATTGCAGATGAAAAGCATCTATCTGTACTTGTATACTAACAACTTGACATCCTGAAAATTTCCCCACTTACTCACGAATGTTAGTGTGACATGAGCCATCAGACAGCCAGCACAAAAATGTTCGTCCGTAACGCCATAAATATCAATGCGTCAAACGAAAAAGTCTTCCGTACAACATGTGTTTCTCCCCGTATTACGCATCTATTATAACTACCCTTCAATCAATTCATAAATCTAGCAGCTAGACAAGCTATTTCCCTGCCCTCTCCCCCAAAATGGTGAGGATACAAAAACAATCAAGATCCCGAGAGATCCCATTAATAAACCCACGTTCGTACGTCAGATCCAATATCGATGGCAACGGTTAGATCATTCCACTCATAAACCGCCAATTCACCAAATTGAGGTTTTCTTTTTCGTCTCATTTTTCTCCCGTCTCGCAAAAACATCACCGCCAGAACAAAGGATCTCCTACCGAAACGCGCCAATCTTCTCACACCCACATCAAACATAAATCAGTCAAATCTCCACCGACGTAAAATCGCCAGATCAAACATTGCACGTGTGCTGCGGGAGGTGCTGGTGTGAAGGGAGGAGCTGAAAGTCTACATAAAGAAGTCAAAACAATAATAGTCATTCAAACGAGATCCCCCTCCCGCTATTTTCCTCCCATTTTCCATGCCAAAGGCAAAATAAAACATTTCATCTGCCATCGAATTTCGCTCGCGGAATCTGGATGCTGCGGCGCTCAGAGATCCATCAAATTCTATTTACGTGTGTCCAAAGCCCGGCGAGACCAGAATCTTACACTTTTGATTCGTAAACAAAAATATGCCATTCATCCTCGCCGAGCCGAGCAGGGAGGGATAATGCGCCCACACAAAAAAAAAATGCAAAAACGACTTTTCCTTCTTCGTTTTGGGATGCGAAATGCGAAATACGAGAGTGTCCGTAAAAGGGGGGAAGATTATTTATATTCTACCGGCGGTTGCGGTTTTGTAAATATTTTCATTGCTCCGCGTCCGCTTCCTGATTTCTGATTTGGGGCAGCTATAGAAGCAGGGGTTCGACCCTCGGCTCGTGGGGGGCCATCAAATTGGTCATTTCCAGTAGTGTCGAATGGGCCCATTGGATGGAGCAGCAAGTATTTGCTAATGAGGGTGGCAAGTAGGGGAACTGTGGGTAAGATGGACAATTACATCATTCGTCTATTTTGATAATGTTGGTTTAATTTTCGACACAATAAATTTTAATGCATAGGTCAAGTTATTTCGTTTCCGAAATTCGCTCAACAGTACATAAACACTAAATAAAAACAAGGAAAGTATTATGACCATTTAGGATAGATTTCGAAAAAAAAGACGGGTTGGTAATGTCGGGGACATAACCGGAGTGACGTAGGACTATACAAAGGGGGCAGCTTTTGTTAAATATATATTTTAAATATATTGTTTTATTTTCTTCTCCTACGTAAATACCTTCCTATCTACCTGAAAAATGGAATAGTTTACTGTTTACTCTTTATGAACATGTTGATGGTTCTGAAAAGAACCTTTGGTGTTGTGTTTTTGTTATCACTCGATATTCCTATCTTGTTCGGTTAAACCTTCCTGTTTAGCTATTGCGTTTGCCACTCGCCATAGCTTTCACAGTTGAAAAATTTCTTCCCATCCAGCTTGTGACATGTTGTTCAGTAAATTACATTTAATGCCACGTGCCGGAGAAACACTTTGCCACTCACTGAAACTAATTATTGCCATGATGAGCGCCGAACCGAAGCTGCTCTGTTCTTGATGCGGGTTTTCTGATTGTCGTGAGCAGCATTGCAAGCCAACTCGAGCACTCCGACGGCCGAAACTCTATAATCGCTGTTAGCTATACTGGTGCTCCGGCACCAATCCGTTCAGCCTAGTTACCCTTGCGGAGCAATCAGTGAATGCGACCAACAGGGAACTGGAGACCTGCACGGTTCGAGTGAGACTTTGCCTTTCCCTTAACTTGTCCTCCTTTGTTACGTCCACGATGTCGATGCCGTACAACCACACGGGTTTACGGTTTGAAAGAAAATAAGATATTTTTTTGGGGTCCGCGTGTTTTATACTCTAGCGGTACACACTCACAGAATAGAGACAAATCGGCAGACTCAGCCAGAGGGGCGAGTCCAACGAGACGAACGAATGAGCGTTAAAAGGGAGCGATGGCAAAAAAATACATTCATTACGATTTGTTCGCTCGTTGGATTCACATGCAGGCTAAAAAGGGTCCTTTTCAGGATCACACAATTATCTTCAATCTAAAGGGTTTATTGTTTTGTTATCACTCGATATCCCAATCTTGTTCGGCTAAACCTTTCTGTTTAGCGATTGCGTTTGCCACTCGCCACAGCTTTCACAGTTGGAAAATTTCTTCTCATCCAGCTTTGTGACATGTTGTACAGTAAATCACATTCAATGCGACGTGTCAAAGCGCCACTCAGTGTCGCATTGGAGGCGATTTTAACCTGTAATTGAACATTTGCGATGACAGTGGTACAGTGTCGACTTTCAATGTGGGGTCATAATTTGGATCTCTAGGTTTACAAAAATTTCCAACTAAATAAGTCGCATTACATGTCCGTCCAATTAGCTAAATGTCGAACTAATTGTAAATTACTGTATTTTCAATCTGGAAACAATTCAAGAATTGGTGAAAATTTAATAATCAGGAAAGTCCCCAACTATCAATAAGCTCAGAACAACTGCCAAATTCACATACTCATCAGATCCTGGCAAACAAATTATGAAAAAATCAATTTGTGTTTTATTATTATTTTGGATAATGTTTTAGAAAGCATTGAACTGTATTTCCTAAACTCTTTTTTGGAAGGTTTAATGGCCCTGAAAAGCGCCTTGTTTTATGGAATGGTTCCAATATAGAAAACTTAGTACTCGTGGTTTTGAAAAAAACCCATTTCGAACGCCCTTGATGCCGCCTTGTTCTGGATTTGCCACCAAAGCAGTTTGTACAAAGAACAAACTTTTTTCTTCTGCTACCTGCTGCCGTTCTGCGATTGCGTTTGCCACTCGCCACTCGCTGCAACTACCTGTTGTCTTGATGTCCACCGAACCGAATGTGTTCTGTTCCGAATGCGGGTTTTTTTATCATCGCGAGCAGCTTTGCCAGCTAACTCGATCACTTCGGCGGCCGAAACTATATAACGCCGGCTAGATGGACTGGTGCACTGGTACTAACGCGCTCGTCCTAGCTACCCTTGCGGGGAACTCCAGATCAACACGGTTCGAGCGGGATTTTGCCTTTCCCTTTACTTTTCCTCCTTTACCATGTCCAGACATGGCTGCTTGGGTTGTTTTGTTGATGTGTTGTGATGCGAACCGATGTGGTGTACGGTTTGAATGAGAATGATCGTTACGGCAGCGGAGCGGGGATTTTTAAGCTGACTGGCTGACTCGAGAATTACGCATGTGTGAGACTGCGACCAATGTTTCGTTCATTTTTTTCTTTTTCCTTTCCAATCGTGGTTCATTCTATTTCGCTGCTGCTCTGGTTGCATGTTTTGGTCGGTTCGATTTGAGGAGCACAAAATGGACCAATCAAAAATGGGTACATAGTGCATTTTGACAATGCTTGACATTTCACAATTATTCAATTATTTATCTCAAGAAAAATTAAATGTTATTCGTTATGATAGATGCGTAGATATATTTCCTATCATTTGATGCAAACACCTTTGCGATCTATTGAGAAAAGCTCGAGTTATAAGCGTTCCAAATCTTGCATTTTTTCCTACTTGTTCAGTGCCTAGATTTCCATTTCACCCCCTATATCTTCCGGTTAGACGTAGTCCTACGTCAAAAGGTGAAAATCGAACTTTTTTTTTGCTTGGAGGTAAAGTGGTCACCCGCCCATATCAAGCTTGTGTGAAGAAAAATATCTCAACAGAGAGAGCAATACAGATTCAAGCGCGCAGCACGGCGCGAATTTCAACGTAAAACTCGGCGTAAAACTTAGCTTAAAACTGGGCTTGCGCCCACGGCGCTGACAACCAAACATTTCATCTGTGTTTTGGAGCGTGCTCATTCGCCAGAGCGCATGTGTGCGCAAGGAGTGGGAGCTCTACTGGGTACAAAAATCTTGTTGCACATCAGCACCGAGTTGCATTCTGAAGACTGGTCATTACATGTTGAATATTCCAAACATCATTTTTTTCAACTTAAGTTCTGTGGGCATAGATGGTTGAAGAGCCATGAAGTGGCCCAGGGATCAATTGAAGCCACGGATTTTAACGATTTGAACGGACTCGAAAGCTTTGACATTTTTTTTGGAAAAAATTAAAAAGACGGACAATTGAAAAGAGTTGAAATGAGAGAAGGAGAAGGAGAAAGAGAGAGAGAGAGATGAGAGAAAAGTCTAGAATAAATGGGAGAGGCTTCGCATAAGGCTGATAGAGCAAGGATGCAGTTGCTATCAGGGTCCAACATTTTCGGAGACAAAACATGAAAATCGACTCTTCTGTCAGTCGCTTCGCTTCGAGTAGAACTACTTCGGTATTCGTCGTCAATATATCTTGAGTTGACTAGAAATTAATTGACGAGCGTTGAGAGGAAGGATGACTGATGAACTATTCTAACAAATGGCTATTCTGAATGAGGGGCTTAGAAGGAAAGGGGTGTAAGTGACATGTTCGATTTTCTCCTCATCGATCCTCTTTTTTGATCATAACTTTGCTGCACTTAGTAGTCACTTCAATTTTTCGTGAAGAACATTGAACGACGAAGAATGAAATGTACTCGGAGCAGAGGGAGGTTTTGAGCAACCAAGCGCCCAAATGACTGTAGAGTCATGTTGACGGAGACACTGCTGGAAGAAATAAAAAAAACTCATTTCCAATTGAATGTGAAGGCGGATTTCATCATAGTCTCCTGACTATCCTCAGCTGAATATGACTTATCCGAGCCATGGTTTCTATCAATATGGATAATTTCAGAACATTGCGAATTATCCGTTACCGGTAAATTTTATGTTTTCGCGTGTTTGTGATTGCGAACAAATTGAAAAAAAAATGCATCTCGATCCTCTGACTTATTAACACGCCGAGCTTTCCATTCATTTCGCATCAAGAGTGTATCAGTGTCGGTCCCCGCTCCCAAAGATATTTATTGTATAAGAACAAAATAGTCAAAAATGTTACTAAAAAGTAGTCATATATCGTAAAAACATCCAAAAACAAACCATATTCCTTTTATTTCTTTATTTTATAACTGTCAGTCCCATTGATTGACGTTTTTCTAACGAAAAGCTAAATGTCAGTCCCTAGAAACAGACACGGGGCTCAACGAATTAACGTCGCTGGCCACATCCGAACGTTCCACGTTAAAAGTTTTATTTCTCGTCTCGTCTCGGGCTACACCCAAAATAAATATTTTTTATAAGTATTTAGAGGAACAGAGTGCGAGGTCGAGAAATTTAAGTAAGTTTTTGACATACTGTAACATCGTGAACAATCAACGCATTTCAATGGAATGTTCATCTCAGTAGAAAATCCAATCAAAAAATCTTTCGTTTTTGATGATAAATTATTTAATAAACAACCATCGCACCCCAAATCGAAAGGCAATTTTGAAAACTTCAATAAATTTTGCACAAGAATAATTTGTTACTTTGACGAAAAAAATTATAGGAGGTTGTGTCCAAGATACGACCGCATTGTTGACGTAGAACTACGCTGTTATTTTATATAAGTCGCTTGTTTATACCTTTGGATATTATTCTATAATGCTGTGAAATTTTAGAAACAATTGCTTAGTAGAATAATCTCTGAAATGATTTTTTCATTGTAGAATCAGTTGACGATAATTGATTGATGATTCATTCTTGCCCTCGCAAAACAATCGTATGTCGCAATTTATTTCATGTCAATGCATTGAAAATTTACCTCGAATGCTATTCCGGTGGCCTTTTTCGAAATTGACAAAGACACGGCTACATTCGATTATATACATGTTGCAGCAGCACCATTATTCCATATCTCATAACTACATCAATATATCTTTGGCACCGCATGTAAACAAAATCAATGACAACACTTGCAAGTATCAAATATCATGCTACATGTTATTTAGTATTGCCTCAAAGGAATCGCACCTCTAGATATCGTTCGTACAAACTAAGCGTAAACCAAGCGCCAAACAAGCGTTCACCATAGCATGCATACAGAGCCACACATTGGTGGCTTGAAACTACTAGCAATATAAACATTTCTCATCATTTTGCGCTATTTTCAAAAGAAACGCTTCTGTTAATATTACTGGCCTCGAAAAAAGATGCATTACTTTCTCATGATCAAGATAAGCGCATCTGTCATTCTTAGTGGCGAATGTTTTACTACTGGCGAGCGAAACCAAATCACATACAAAATTCCAGAACGACATTTACTTTCATGGTGACTAAATAAACGAAATAATCTCTTTCTGTTAATCTCAACAACCTCGAAAAGAGTAGCTTTCCTTCATTATGATCACGATTAGCGAGTGCAAATGCAATCCTAGTTGAAGGCAGTTTTGCGACTGGCACGCGAACCCAAATAACTTATAACATTCCAGTAAGACATTCAAGATGCTTGGTATTCCTAAATAATTTTTTGGTGCACAACCTTAACGTCTGCTTCGCCGTAACGTCAGTTTAATGCATTGATGTATCATGATGTATCAGGCACCAACGAAGCCCTTATGAAGACGGAAAATAAACAATGTTAACTGCTTGGAAAAAGACTGAATTTTGCCACAGCTTGTACTATGCTGTAACACCCATCGATGCGAATTCGCTGATGAGTTTGTCAAGAGCGACCGCCTTCACCACCAGCGGGGGGAGCTTGATTTTGGTTGCTGCCTGGGCGTTTACATTTTCAACCGACGCGCCGAAATCGCCTACTTCACTGTTGTTCGGTGCGGTGTCACATTCGCGAAGGCTCAGTTCAGTGCGAGCGCTTTCCACTGCACCAACACCGCGTGCATCATTAGATGACGCTTACCTCGTAATTTAATTGCCCCTGGCAATGCGTTCGTTTTGACGTAGGACTACGTCTTTCATTTCTATACCGGGGTGTAAAATCAAAGTTTCGAAAACGAAAGCGTTACGCCGGAGACCGAGATTTTGAGCGTTAATAGCTCCTAAACAGCTGAACGAAATGGTATGATTAACACTTCATTCGAAAGATAAAATGTCTACGCTTTATATACCTGTTACTTTTTGATCCAAAAACTTGTTTCAATAGTCTTAAAATTGCTTTCAAAACAGGCTATTGAAATCACCAATCGGTATATAAGCGAGCGCCGCTCGGAAATCCACTCAGTTCTAATTGAACAGCGATTGGAGCATGTTGTCGCTGTTGCGGTGAAGCTCTTTATTTATCATGAAAGCGCGGATGAACGGTGTCACCAAGAGCCTGTTTGTGCACCTTAGGCCGAAAGGGAATCCATCAGGAGGAGAGTGATGCCACAAACGGTTCCGCTTGAAACATGCGAGCAGCCAACACACACACATACACGCGCGGAACTATTTTCGTTTGGGTGCTATTCAGCATCGAGAAATTTCCGGAAAGATTCAATCGTTGTTGAAAAATAATCTGCCAGTTCCCCTGAAAACTGAAAAATATATTCATGCGAAAGAGTTCATTTTAATGTTTTCTATCCATGTAACACTGTGACCAAATATTTTTCAATTAAGTGCTATTAACAGGTGGTTATCGAGTTAGCATTAACCACTGGTGGGCTTCGAGTATCGAGGAAAATCGGGAAAGAACTAATCGTTGCTGAAAAATACTCTGTCAGTTCCCCTGGGAATTGAAAAATACATTGATGAGAAAGAGTTTATTTTAATGTTTTCTATTCATATAACAATGCAACCAAATACATTTGGTTTTGTGATTTTTCAATCGATCGCAATTAATGGGAAAGCTTCTGAAAGTTATTCTTTTTCGGCGAGGAATCAAGGGATCGAGCGATTCATTACCTAGCCTGACCTAACCTGAAAGACATGCAGTTTGTTTGGAACTATGAGGTAGGGCAGAAAAGCCACGAGGCAGGAGGAGGATAAGAGAAGGTGACCAAGAGAGTATCAGCATCGATAAACGGTTCCCCGGGAAGACATCGAAGCAGCCGCCACACACACACACATACACGCACGGATTTTTTTTCGTTTGGATACTATTCAGCATCGAGAAAATTCCGGAAAGATTCAATCGTTGCTGAAAATGTTTCACATCGCGAAAATCATATAATTTTCAATTATTGCTCAGTCGCCGAAAGTTTCAAACTCAAAGAGTTCATTCGCCTCTAGTTTGCCTTCCAAATTTCCATCGTAAACCACACCTTCTTTCGATTCAGTCACGGACAAAAAGCATACTTAAGCGATATTGTGGTGGTGAAACGCATTCATTTTTCGTGAGGACATCGACAAGACAACATCATTACTGAACGAGTTGAACGAGCTGGACGGCGAGGGATCAAGGGATTCATTATCATTAAGGGAAGAGGAAGCGACCGAGAGAATACCAGCATCGAAAATTGGTTCCGCTTGAGACATCGGAGCAACCGTCACACACACACACACATACACATACACGCGCGCAACTCTTTACATTTGCTGATTATCGAGAAGAATCTGGAAAGAAGTGACCGTTGCTGAAAAATAATCTGTCAGTTCCCCTTGGAATTGCAAATTACATTCGAAAGAGTTTATTTTAACGTTTTCTATCCATATAATACTGCGACCAAATACAATTGATTTTGTGGGTTTTCAATCAAGTGCAGGTGGTTATCGAGTTAGCATTAACCACTGGTGATGGACTTCGAGAAGAATCCGGAAAGATATCGCTGCTGCAAAATAATCTGCCAGTTCCTCTTGGCAGATATAAAAACATGCAAGCCAAAATAACATGCAAGCGAAAGAGCTCTCGTTTTCGAAGTGCCTCAAATATTCATTTAGTCATTCATTCAGAATGGATTCAGATTCAACTTCAAACAAATGATCACAGAATCAACGATAGTCCTACGTCACCATTGCGGTTATACCATAGATATAACCCACTTCCTGTTTTTTGCAGGGCTCGAGCCTGCCTTCCTCTTCTTCTTGCTCATCGCGCACTACGCGAAGCGTCCAATTTATGACGCGGAAAGAAGAACACACGATACGAATAACGCAAAAAACGAACAGAAAAATCAAACGACGATTTCCATGTTGGATTACCACTGGTGGGGTCCAATCCTAGATCGAAGCGCAGCGAAAGCAAAGTGAACTGGATTGCTCAACAGTCCGATGCCGAATGAAAGTTTGCCTTCTTCTTCTTTCTTTGTTTTTAAGAGGTTTTAAACTTTGCAGTTCATTCGCCTCTAAAGTTTGCCTCAGCGAGATCCACTGTTTATACTCTAGTCAAGTATTCCCCTTCATTCTTCTTCTTTTCCTTTGTTCACGGAGACTTTAAATCCTACGATTTCCCCTCCGTTGATCGTCGATAAGTTGCTCGTTATTGATAGCTCTGTTCGGTATGGGAAAATAGAAACACTTAAAGTTTTCATGAATTTTAACCATTTGCTAACCAGGGGATTCTAATGTATGGCATATTAAACAAATCTTACGGAATTTCCGATTTGTTTAGTATGTAAATCGCCAAAATCCGTTCGCGGCAAAAATAGTTATTAACGTTAACTTTATTTCATAAAAACGTGACCTGTTTTCTGATTTGACACTCTTAATGAAAGACGTAGTTCTACGTCAAAAAATTTATTTTATTTTTTGCATTGATTTAAAAAAGTGCCAAAACAGTTTTGTGAACGCAAGCAGTATTTTTTCTAGTCTAGATAGTCCCAGTTTGCCCGGTTCAAGGTTAATGTATCACAAACATCCATTAAATTAATAATTCGACGTTGAAATATTTCTGCAGTCATTATAAAATACAAAACGAACCGGAAAATAACACAAGAGAATGGAAAACGTCTCTATCTATCGTAAAAGAACAACACAAACACAACGTGTTGTAGCATTTCGAAGCACAGAACACAAACTGCACTCGAATGGGGGTCGAATAGCTTAGAGCCAGTCCTTAATACAACCATTCACGTTTTATGACCGTCTCGAAAGACGCAGAGCCATACATCATCATTACGCGCGCAAAACAAGGAAACCTAATTAATTTGAATGGATTTTTGGTGCCGAATGTGAGTCGGGTACGAGTTTTCGCGGCTCAGTCGCGTTTTCCTTGCGGCAGGCTGAAATATTGTGTACGGAGTGACTGATTTTACGACTAATGAAGGGAACATTTCCGAGTGCTGTTTTAATTTTCAGCCGAGTCGAATCATATCCTGTCTCCCACGCAACGCACACTTTTTTAATTCGGTCGATTGAAGCCTACCGAAGGTGCGTTTTGCATGATATTATCTGCTCAACGTTAGGAAATGACTATTGTTTGGAGCGATTATGGGAATATTTTCATTTAGAACAGAGGGAAGGGATTTTCGAGCACCGTTCGCCAATTTCACGCTGCCGTAGAACTCATTGAATGTAAATAGCCCTTTACGTTCGCCATATTGCCATTTTGACGTCACCGATTGTGTGAGTGTGTGGTACATTATAATAAGTTTTCTCACGACCCATTGATACCGGTCGGGTAACAATGCGCAGATAGAGCAAGATTCCACGAACGAAGTTGTTGTTTTACAAGTAACAACGTGCACCGACTCAAGGGTCGCTTGTTAGGAAAAAACTGAGTTGAATTGGCTTCGTCATTTGGTGTGCTCGAGTGTAGTATTTACGGCTCTCATAATTCGATCGGCTTTTACGTTTCAGCTTAATCATGCCGAACTGCTGCTCCGAATTGAGTGGACCATTTTTCGACCGATTATTTTCGAGCACACTGTACGCAATGATGGTGTAAATAGAGCTCACCGTTTTTCCCGGTCAAGTGGAAACTCATTGAACTTTTGAAGTTTTCCGACATTATTTCCACATAATTTAGTGCTTGATTGCTCAGTTTATCGCGATTTATATCGGCTCTTAGCCTGCTGAGCTCAGCTCTTAGTTTCGGATGTTTGCATGGTTTAAATTTGACATTTGCACTCAGGAAAAGTTCATTCGCTCATTTCTTCACACCTAATTATAAATTACTCTTCTATCTGCTTGGAATAATCATGGCGAAAAGAATGCAGCAAGCAATAATTTTTCATTCCCCGACCATCTTCAATCGGGACTGATAGAAAACATAACAAAACAAAGAATGGAAAACAACATTCAATGAATGAATACTCCTTTGGAAGGATCGCACGAAACAAAATCACGAGTGAGTCAAAATAGACTCAATCTGCGTGTACGTATGATTTTATTTTCCCTTGTACTTTTTTCCTCGTCAGCATTCAAGTGCACATGGATCTCCCTTCCCGCTCACCAATAACTTGCGTTAATATGGTCTTTTGTGTTTGCTTAGATTGTTTCATACTAGAAACAAAAAAAAAAGTCATTGCAATAGTGCACAGGGAACAACTCAATTTCAACTATCTACCTATATTTTACTGCCGCGATCTGAGACGAACCAGCCCAGGAGGCTGAAAGTCTCAAAAATAAAGAATAAAAAAAAAATTACTGCCGCGATCGAGGCTCAATGATTACGATTTGAGTGAAAAACGAATGGTTTTACAGAGACACTCGCTGGCTCAAGCAAAAGTTTCCAGTTTTATTCTATCACCATCATTCAGAGAGACAAATGAGGGAATGCAAAAATTTCTGAGAATAGATGAGGGGAATCGAGACAGTATTTTTCCGTTCTAATCGAGAATGAACTTTGCGAAGATGATAGGTAGATGTTTTCTGTCTCAAATAAAGTGAGGCATAAACGGATAATAGAAGGGTGAGTTTTATCTGTGGATGAGTGAAGTTGAACGAATTTCGATGTGATTTTGATCATGCCTGCTCAGTAGCAGACAGCATGATGATTTTTATTATTTTAATTTTAGTTTTCCTTTAAATAATAGAATCGAAACATTGCGCTTCGAAAGACATTTTTGGTATAAACAATGTTCCACCCAGAATTCAAAAATGAATAATTGGTATCATTGAAGTACCACTCGACTGTAGTGGCTGATCACCAAATTTGGACTAAACTTTACAGGACGTTTATGTACCTTGACGAATCATGGAATTATTTTTCCCAGACACTATTGTTCTTACATTTTTGATTTCCTTTGTTTTATTTATTCTTTTACATTCACTTTATCAACAGGTTGACTCGGAACCCTAATGATACAACTGATGAAATTTTGTGAATACAAGATCTATCCTATTAATGTTTATTATTTCAGACGGTCGTCAGAGATTATTATGGGCCTGATCACGAACGTCACTTCATGGGGAAAACGAAATGAATTGTATGAATTTTTATATACACTTCATTCCGTTTTCACCGTGGAGTGGCATTCGTGATCAGACCCTATTTGTTTATCTATCTTTCAACAATAAAACAAAAATTGAACCTTGGAAAAAATATTCATAATAAGAATACTTACAAGCTAATGAAGTGAGGTTGTACCATGGCGTACACGATTCCAGCCCGTCTGGTTATTTGAAACAAACAAACAAACAAAAAGATACTGAATCAGTTAAGATGCTGTTATCGCATGAACCTCGCACAAGCCATTTCAGGTAAATGGTAAGATTTTCGAAATGTCCATTTCTAAGGTAAAGTGCCTAAATTTCACAAATATGACGTTTTTTTTACAAAATTCTAGACTAGAACATTGCCTTAAGTCAGACCGATATGACATTTTTATGATTCCGAGAAAAATGAACTTGAAATTCACTCACACAATCACAATCACACAAGTGAGAAGCGATTTTTAGTATCTGAATTCTGCACGGTGTTCATTCGGCGCTCTCGTTTTTATGAATTTTTAACACCAACGTTGTCAGCCCTTTCTCTTTTTGTAATTCAGCGGCATCTGGAGTCAATTAGACCAAAGAAAAGCCTCAAATCTGTTGGACCAATTCACCCCACAGGAACGTGTCCATGTTACCCCACACAACATGCACAAATTAAAATGCAAATAATTTAATTTATTGTTATCAAACTTACAGTTTCGCTGCATCAAATTGTTCCTCTTCTGTAGGCGAACAGAACTTTACTGCACAATAAACGAAAAGTTTGTTTAATCAGCGGGAAAAACCTTAACACCTGGATCGGAAAACTCACATTTTTTGGCAATCGAAGTGCTTGCTACCGTTTCCTTCCACCTGTCGAGTTTTACCAAAGTTTTTTTACGTTAGGTACATACGGTTCAACAATAAAAGGAGATGACATAATGAAATATCCAAGTTGAGCCATACCTTTTGAGATAAAGGGGTGGTCCAAATCACCCCATATGTCCAACTCACCCCGTGTTACCCTACATGTTTGTTATGAACGCGCGCTGATGAAAATTAAACTCAAGTGAAGACTGATCTCCATACGCCTACTACTGCCATCTGTAGTTCCACGTCGTCTTGAATCGTGGCTGGTGAATTGGATTCATTTTCATCTTCCGTGTCGGAACTATAATAGACTCGCCACAAATCCAGATCTACTTTTCCAGGTACAGTAGAACCTCGATTATCCGCGAAAGCGAATTCCATGGTAAATCTATAGGCCTTTTCAAAATTTGTCAGTGAGAGGTAGTCTCATGCTCATTTGTTTTGATCGTGGCTTATACAGTCTTCAAAAAACATACGCTGCGCCTCTCTGGAGTTTAATTTACATCAGCGCGCGCTCATTGCTAACACATGTTCTCTCTTTGTACGAAGTGTATGAAACTCATAAACACGAGAGTGTCTAATGAACACAACGCAGAATTCAAATACTAAACATCGCTTCACACTTGTGTGGCGCGCACCTCATTTTATACACATACATCACATTCTAGCGCCCGTTTTGTGTTCGCTCGTTCTAAGCAAAGCATAAAAACGACAGCGCGCCTCCATACCAACCATATGCGCTTGTGTGAAGAAAAATAACTCAACAGTGAAAGCAAACCGCGGTGTAAAACAGGTATAGAAATAAGGCGCAAAACACGGTGCGAAACTCAGTGCAAAAACGAGGCTGACAACGAAACATCTGATCTGTGTTTCGGAGCGTTCTCATTCCCCAGAGCGCATGTACAAGGAGTGAGAGCACAACTGAGTACAAAAAACTTGATAAAAATCGTTTTCATTCTGAAATATCTTTTTTCCGTGTTTGCACCTCGTTTTTAGTCCTTTATTGCGTTATCCGCGATTTTCGTTATTCGCGGTGATCTTGCCAGACTATATCGCAAATAATCGGGGTCCAGCTGTATTTCGTGATATTTCTTCCAAATCTATTTGTTATTATTCGAACTACTGAAACTAACTACAGAGACGTTTTGATTATTATCGGAGATGTTAATGCTAATACTACAAACGGAATTCGAAAAGTGGAGGCGATCTGGCGTAGTGGTAACATTCATACTTCTCACGCTAAAGGTCACGAGTTCAATTCTCACTCCCGACATTCTTCCAAAAATGGAAGCAAAGTGACGAACCAGCCAAATGTGTTGAAAGTCACTAAAATACAGATAAAAAAAAACGGAATTCGAAATTATTTTTTCTCAAAAACTTCTTTAACCAACATTTTGTAGGTTTTATAGTTTTCAAGTTGAAATTATGCTAAAAAAAAGTTGGAAAAAAACTCTCACTTAGAAACTACGGATTATGGTTAAATAATGAATTGTAAAAAAATCAAACCTTTTCAAATTGGAAGAGCTTTCCAATAAAAAGATACAAAAAATATGGAAGATATAAAGTTTTTAATATTAAGCTCAATTTTTGAGTAAGATTTTTTAACGATACATTTAAAATGTAATTTCTTTTCTAAATAGTAGTTATTTTCCAACAACTTCGTCGATTTTTTGAAAGAAAGATCTATGATTTTGAACACTTCCTTTTTAAAAATCATTCGTAGTTCAAATGGGTCATATGGTAATGAAAACTATGATTTTAGGTAGCTTACAGAGGGTCGCGTCAAAATTTGCTGTTTTTCGGCTGATTTGACGCGGGATTGCTCTATAATAAAATGAAGAAATCTCAAACGTGTCCATCCTCGAATTTTGCGCTTACCATTAAATTTGGCGATATATATTTTTTATAAAGTTATAAGATATAGGAGTGCTTTTTTCACCTGGAAATCTATTTCCACTTTCGAACAAAGATCAATTTCGTCAGCGCAAACATCAAATGGGCAAAAAAACGCTTGTGAATATGTAATTGTAGAACATGCGCATTGAATTTTCCGAATTTTCCTATTTTCCTTCAGAGTTTTCCGAAAAATTTCAATTGTCGTGTTTGGTTGGAATATGTTTGGTTGAAATATGTGTATTTATTGGACCCCCTCTCCATTCCAGAGGAGGGAAAAGTGTCATACCATCATAGAAACATTTCTCGTACCCAAAAACCCTCATATCCCAAATTTGGCTCCATTTGCTTGATCAGTTCTCGAGTTATTCAGAAACTTGTGTTTCATTTGTATGGCAGTCCCCTTACCCTTAGACAGTGTAGCTAGAGAGTGTCGAATCATCATAGAAACGTTTATCGATCTCTAAAACCTCTATATGCCAAGTTTGATTCCATTTGCTTGATTAGTTTTCGAATCATTCAGACACCCCCCTGCAGAGAGGAGGAGGAGTGTCAAACCGCCTTAGAAACATTTATTGCCTCCTAAAACCTCCACATGCCAAATTTGGTTCTGGTTGCTTGATTCGTTCTTGAGTTATGCAGAAATTTGTGTTTCATTATTAAGAACGCCCCCCCCCCCTTAGAGAGGGGGGAGGAGTGTCTATCTACCATAGAAACGTTTCTAGCCCCCTAAAACCTTCATATGCTAAATTTGGCTCTATTGCTTGATTAGTTCTTGTATTATGCAGAAATTCATGCTTCATTTCTATGGCAGCCCATAATTAGAGAGGGGGAGGGGTCTCGAACTATCATAAGAACCTTCCCCGACCCCAAAAACCCCTACATACCAATGTATATATATATATATATATATGTATATATATATATATAGTTAGTAAGGTGGAAAACCGATTACTCGCGGTTTACTCGAGTTTAGAGGGTGACATATTCTTTCAGGAAAGGGATGGGATATAAGGGAATTGTTACAATGTTGATGATCACACTCGATTCTTAAATCTATTCGTATATCTAATGTATATTTACATTTCAACTTATTTTGCTGTTTATACCAATCGCTTGCAAGGGATGAAAAGAAGGGTATAAGGACATAGGTACAATCACATACGAAGATCGATAGCTTTAAGGAAAACATATATTTGGGTCATGTAATCAAGGTCTAACCGAGCCAACACATCTCTCACCGGCACATTGGACTGTCTTCCTCGGGCCCGAAGGGAGTTTTCTAAATTCTATCTGGCGACAACCACAGACGCAGAGATTGTTGCTGGCAAGATTGAAACGAAAGAGAAGCGCATCTAACGAACAGTGATTGAACATGAGTCGGGAGAAGGTGCGAATAAAGTCCCGACTCAAGTCCAGACTTTTGAACCACGGTTTGAGGCTAACTTTAGGGGAAATCGAGTGAAACCACCGGCCCAATTCATCTTCGTTCCATTTACGTTGCCAGTTAGCGATGGTATTTTTACGGACTAAAGAAAAAAATTCATTGAAGGCGATTTGACGCTGGTAAATGTCGCCTTCAATCGCACCTACCTTTGCTAATGAGTCAGCCCTTTCATTACCCGGAATTGAGCAATGAGAAGGGACCCAGACAAAGGTAATGACATAACAGCGTCTGGATAAAGCACTCAAAATTTCTCGTATTCTCTCAAGGAAGTACGGCGAGTGCTTTTCCGGCCTCACTGAACGGATAGTTTCGACAGAGCTAAGACTATCCGTTACAATGTAATAGTGTTTAACAGGTCGTGAGGCGACGCTGTCCAGCGCCCAGTATATCGCTGCCAATTCAGCAATATACACTGAGCAAGGATTCTGAAGACTGTGGGAGGTGCTAAAAATTTCGTTGAACACTCCAAATCCTGTGGACTCATTCATAGAGGACCCATCAGTTAAGTACATATTATCACAATTGATACCCCCATACTTTGAATCGAAGATCGTTGGTGCGATCCTCGATCGTTGATAATCTGAATATCCATGGATATCTTGCTTCATGGACAGATCAAAATGCACAGAGGAATTGATGTAGTCAGGAAAACAAACACGGTTGGGAATATACGATGAAGGATCAACCTGCATGGAGATGAATTCATGATATGAACTCATGAATCCGGAGTGAAAATTTAGCTCGATCAGCTGCTCAAAATTTCCGATCACCAATGGGTTCATAACCTTACACCGGATGAAGAACCGAAGAGATAATAGTTTGAAGCGATCTTTTAGTGGGAGTACGCCTGCCAAAACCTCGAGACTCATGGTATGCGTTGAGGATATACATCCCAACGCAATACGGAGACAAAGATACTGAATTCGTTCGAGTTTAATGAGGTGTGTTTTGGCAGCTGATTGAAAACAGAAACTGCCATACTCCATCACTGAGAGAATAGTTGTTCGATACAACATTATAAGATCTTCGGGATGGGCTCCCCACCAGGTGCCGGTAATTGTACGGAGAAAGTTTATTCTTTGTTGACATTTTTTACTCAGATACCTAATATGGGCCCCCAAGTACATTTGGAGTCGAACCAGACCCCAAGATACTTGAATGACATAGCATGAGTGATAGGTTTACCCAAAAGTTGAAGCTTTGGTTTTGCTGGTCTATGCTTCCTAGAAAAAACCACCATCTCTGTTTTCTCCGTGGAGAATTCGATCCCTAGCCCAATGGTCCAGGTTGAAAAATTGTTCAAAGTATCTTGTAAAGGTCCTTGCAGGTCGGATTCGTTAGATCCTACGACAGACACCTCTCCATCATCTGCAAGTTGTCTTAGGCTGCAATTTTGTGTAAGGCAATTGTCAATGTCGCTTACATAGAAGTTGTACAAAAGGGGGCTTAAACATGAGCCCTGGGGGAGGCCCATGTAAGAGAACCGACTTACTGCCGAATCTCCGTGAGAAAAGTTCAAATGTTTCTCAGAAAGCAAGTTATATAACATATTATTCAATAGAGGCGGCAGACCCCGAGAGTGTAATTTGTCTGACAAAACCTCTATTGAAACTGAATCAAAGGCCCCCTTTATGTCCAAGAATACTGAAGCCATTTGTTTTTTTCCGGCGTAAGCCATTTGAATTTCTGAAGAAAGCAACGCAAGACAATCATTCGTCCCCTTGCCCCTGCGGAACCCATATTGTGTATCTGAGAGTAGGCCATTCGTTTCAACCCATCGATCAAGGCGAAACAAGATAATTTTCTCCAACAATTTCCGTATACAAGACTGCATTGCTATTGGGCGGTACGAATTGAAGTCGGACGCGGGTTTTCCGGGTTTTTGAATAGCTATAACTCGTACTTGTCTCCAATCATCCGGAACAACATTATGCTCCAGAAACTTATTGAATAAATTCAACAAGCGATGTTTGGCCACATCGGGGAGGTTTTTCAACAAGTTGAACTTAATTCTATACGATCCTGGAGCCGAATTGTTACTTGAAAGGAGAGCAAGAGAGAATTCTACCATCGAAAACTCGGAATCAAGATCGCACCTATCTTGTGGTATATCTCGAACAATTCTTTGCACGGGAGCGAAATCGGGACAAACCTTTCGCGCAAAATTAAAAATCCATCGATGTGAATGTTCCTCGCTTTCATTCGATGAAGAGCGATTTCTCATGTTTCGAGCCACTTTCCATAATTTTTTCATTGACGTTTCTCGTGACAAACCTCCCACGAAATTTCGCCAATAAGCACGTTTTTTACCTTTGATCAAGTTTTTTAATTGATTTTCAAGGTCTAAATACGTTTGAAAATTGTCAATGGTTCCTCGTTTCCGAAAAGCTTTAAATGCATTCGATTTTTCTACATAATGCTTTGAACATTGGCTATCCCACCATGGATTGGGAGGCCTTCGGTGAATGGTGGAACCTGGGATGGGTTTCGTTTGAGCGCGAACCGCGCTGTCATGGATCAAACGAGAAAGGAAGTTATACTCATCCAATGGAGGTAAACCATCTCTGGAATTGATGGCTAGAGCAATCGCGTCCGCATATTTTTTCCAGTCAATGTGTCTTGTGAGGTCATATGCCATGTTTATAGATTCAGAAGAATTCGACCCAATGGTGATGGAAAGAATCATCTCGCATTGCCCGCTCTCTTGTGATGATATTTTACACGTACGTGGAAAAATACATACATACTTTTTTTTTAATGTGGAGACAGTTTGAGTCAACAGAGTTTGAAGCGAATTGAACGAATTGAACATTAAAACATGAAAAAGTTGTTGTTCGAAACACTTTTTCCATGTAAATGGAAAACTTGTTAGAAATTTTAAGGGCTATTTATATCTATTTCTTTCAGAATTTTGAAAGCATATGTTTTCGAGGAATATGAATTTTAATTTTCAGAATATTTTTTTTCAATGAAATTTTTTTTGTGCTTTTAAAATTTTGAAAAAAAATATATATATAAATAGCCTTTATAGTTTCCAACAAGTTTTCCATACATCGGACGATGGGCACATTTACATGGAAAAAGTTTTCCGAACAACAACTTTTTCATTTTTTCTTTGAAAAAATACTATTAATGTTTAATTCGTAAATTATGTATAAATTGTCGCAATTTACATGCTCTGCTAACTTTTCTCTATTTGGAAACATGTCAAACGTGAGAATTCAAACACAAAAATGTTACGAGCAAAGCACTATTTTTTTTCAGGACTCTTCATACAAAAATGACTTATATTCCAAAAACGTCAACTTTCTATCTTTTCTAGAAAGTTGACGTCTTCGACAAAAGTTCTCATTTTAATATGATCTAAAGCTTTGTCGAATACACTATATCGCTATCTTGACTTTAAAAAAATTAGGATTAGTTGTATTTTTGATGATGATGATGGTCCCGCCTCCTTCCCCCACAGAGATTTGAGCAAGACGAGTTATCTAAAAGATAATTTAGTTATTTTTTCATCATTGAAATCAGTTAGGCAAACAAAAAAACAACGAACTGATTTTATTTACAGATATCAGTTCAAAAAATTGCAATGTCAAATGACAAGCCAATACTCTGTCATGTCCGCCACAGAGAAGATACGGTCCCTACGAGGCCCTTGCAGCCGAGTGGTCCACCAGAGCACAAGTCCAACTACCATCCTTGTATTGGATTGACTATGAATATCCTCATCCAGAGAAATCGAGAAAATCTCCTTAACGAAAAATTTCTAGACCGGCACTTAGAAAACATTCAATTTAATATCCTTTATATCTGTGTTACGCGCGCGACGCCTAAACTTATGTAGACTACTTTTATTTTTTTTAACTAATATAATATAAAACAACAAAATAAAAATAAAAATAGTCCATCATCACCAGGATCGTGACGGACATAATAGAGAGGACAATAAATACAAATTAAAAAAGATAATTAAAAAAATTAAGTAGTTTGCATAATATAATCCGCTAGAAAAAAACTTCGTCAGGTTAATGAAAATATTATTATTATACTTTTGAAATACAACGAATTTTGTGAAGCACATGTCAAGAAATTGGGTGTTCTCAATTCATTCGCGTTTCTTGTGTTATAACTGTGAAAATCACTTCCTCTTTCTACTCGATCACACAAATATCGAGGCAGCAAACCTTTAACTACTTTGAAAATGGACACCATAGTTAAATAAACAATCCTTTGCTTCAAGGATAACCATTGCAGAGCGTCCAACATTAAAGATGAGGAAGTGAATCTGTTACATTTTAGTATCAACCGCACTATTTTATTTTGCAAACGCTGTAATCTCGATATTTGTGTTTCATTGGCCAGAAATAAAATGGAAGAGCAAAAGTCTGAATGAGGAGAGATGATTGATTTGTATAGCTGTATTTTGCTGCAAATAGTTAAATCGATTTTCAATCGGCATAAGATTCCATACTTCTTGGCAATTTTCTTGATGCCATTGTCAATGTGAGTGTTGAACTTGAGTTTGTCATCAATAATCACGCCAAGATATTTAATTTCCCGAACGCGATCAATAGTCTCATCATCAATAACAATAGAGACGTTTTCATTTGAACGATTTCGCGAGATTACCATATATTTCGTTTTACTTATGTTCAATTTTAATTGCTTATACTTCAACCATCTACTTAAAGAATGCAAATCTCCATTTAAATGTGACGCGACCTGATTTAAATCATTAGCTGCAATGAATAATACAGTATCATCTGCAAAAAGATTGATATCACAAAGTCGTAAAACTCGTCGCATGTCATTAATGTACATAATAAATAAAATGGGCCCTAATACACTTCCCTGAGGTACTCCAAGATTATTACCTACGGGGCTGGAAATGAAATCGTTAAAAGTAGTCCGTTGAGTTATGTCATATAAATAGCTTTCAAACCATTTATATGCAGTACTCGTAATTCCAAAGCGCTTAATCGTGTTCAACAACAAGGGCCTAGAAATTGCGTTTTAGATCCAAGAAAACAGCAATAATGGTCTCTTTACATTCTAAATTATCTTTCCATTTTGCTAACACCAAGTTCATTGCGGTTTCACAGGAATTACCTTCCCGATATCCCGATTGTTCTGGTATTAGCGAAGTGTTATGATTTAAATATTCCATCAGCTGGCCTTTAGGGGGACTGGGGATAAAATGCCCACGTTAAGAAGAAGCTCAATTTACTCGTCAATGCAGAGTGAATTTAAGAAATTTCGACCCCAGTTCCGAAGGCAGAACAGTTTTGTACCTAACATGTTGATCCTGAAGCATAAAAATCAATAAAATACGTTTAAATCGTTAAATTTGGTAGACCTTCGTAAATTTGTTTTTAGATCCGTCCGGGGTAATATGCGCATATGAGTGTACAAAACGAACCACAACAAAGGGGCAAAATGCACCACAACAAAGGGGTAAAATGCGCCGGCTGTTTCATACTAACGAATTTTACTACGATAACGTGGATGCAACATTGAAGGAAGTGTCGATATAGTGTAAGCCTTTCTTATCCATGATTGTTTTCGTCGATTTGAATAACAAAATAGCTCAAGTAGACAAAGTGCTTCTTCCTGGTTGCCTTAAAATATATAATACATTAAAAAAAGTTTTCTTTTCTTTCAATAGTCAGTTGATTGTGTTTCAATAGTAACAATGATCAAGTGGCAAGAAAAAATATAGATAAGTATAATGTTTATAACACAAAGAAGTACTTAAAGTGAATCGAATGTTTAGTTTATTTCCGATTTTTTTCCTAAGGATTTTCTTTTTCATATATGCACAGTCAAAAACTCAATTCAAATGAAACAGGTGAAACTCAAATTCATATTTATTTAGAGATTGAAAAACAAAAACAGTGTATTCTTTAAAAGTTCAGTACATATTTCAAATCCATTGAGAAGAAGAGGTATAATAAACGTTTAACCTTTAACCTCAAACGCACATGTCGCAAGTAATTGAAGATGGGTTGGTGGCGCATTCGGTGTGGAACCACGTTTTGCATTGAACGCACATCATCCAACCTTCACCATCTTCAGACAAGCTGAACACTACTCCGCAGAACGAGCATAGAATATCATCCATCTTATTATTAGCTGGAGATTTACGCTTTCGGCCTTTGCGAACCGTATCCGTTTTGATGTTTTTGATTTCCTTGGCAGCATTTTTTTTTTTTTTATCTTCGCTTATTTTTCGTCGGCCTATTTCCGCCACTTTTAGTGCCAATCACCGACATCAGGGAGGCGACTCCACCTGTTCCTACCTATCAGACTCAACAACTCATGAGCCGGGCCAACTTCTTTTACTTCCGCTCCGAAGGAAGACGTAACCAGAGATTTTTCGCCTCAGAAAATCCCAACGACGCCAGCTGGGATTGAACCCAGGCCGATCGGATTGTGAGGCTGTTACGCTAACCATACAACCACTGGCGCCGTCTCTTGGCAGCATTGTCCTTCAACAATTTTTTTTTTTTTGCGGTACGGAGATGAAGTCAATTCTTCACTTTGTTCAGTTTTTGGTGCTCGGCGCCTGTTTCACGTTCTATTTCGATTCTGGTGCTGTTGGGGTAGGTGGCATGTCAAATCCCTTCAACTCGCCTTTAGTTGGTACCCGATTGCAAGCCCAACGCCTCGCCTTGTCCTCGTTAGAAGGTTGGATTTTTTCCTCTGTAACTGGTGATGGAGGAATGACGTTCAATCCGGATGAGTGGTTCTCAACGGTTTGGAGATTCGTTGCCAAGGAGTGGATAATTATGTTTCCAGATTCGTCAACACTGTAGTGAACAGCTGGGTCCAAAACAAGCAGATCTTCGGTGTCGATACGCAAGTTAAATTCTTCTAGATCCGCTGCAGAAGGCACGCCACAGTAATTCACACTGCGTGTCTCTGATGCATGTTCGTTTCGTCCCTCCGGATCGGAAAGAACAACCGGCTCACCGGGATTGGTCTCAGAAATCTTGGTGTGTACAACAATGTTTCCATTCTCCTCTACACTGTAGTACACATTTGGATCTTAAAATAAAAATTCCGACGTGTCGAGCTGTTGATCAATGCTTCCGATGTTGGCATAACCTGTTAAGCAGAGAAAATTGTCAGTTTGAAATTTATTTGTGACTGAAACATACAAATAAAGAAATCAAATTACCCTCCGTTCTCTCATTGATGCTGAGGTCAAAAGGTTCTGTAGAATTCACAGAATCATTGACTGCTTCTGCATTCACATCGCTGTTAACGGCTGACACATTTTTGACAATGGACGAATCTGCTTTCAGCAAATCAGAAGTTGCATCGATGATACCCTGTGCATTATTCTGATCGTTGATTTTGGGCGGAAGATTATCCACAACGTCGTTGGAAGGATCTGAATTCAGGAAGTCAGAAGCTGAAAAATCCTTGTCCGAAAAAATGTGCCGATTGAAAGGACTTATTCCGGTCGCTTTGAAGCCATTTTTAGCAGTTAAAATGGAAGCACTTGCTGAGTATGCGCTATTTATCAAAGCGGCAACGTCGAAGATTGAAACAACTTTTCCTGGATTATCGTTTTGGAGTTTCTTGAGGGCCTTGTTGTAGTTCGACTTCAGTGGCCCCATAAAAGAAACGTCCAAGGGCTGAAGCTTATGTGAGGTGTGAGACGGTATTGAAAGGATTCGAACATGGTTCTTCTTAGCTTTTTCGAGCACATCCACATTCCTAGTGTGGCTGGAATGCCCGTCAAGAATCAGGAGTACTGGTGATTCTGCCGTTGGTTTTGTGTGCGCCACAAAATGATCAAACCACATGGAGAACGTATTTGTTGTGCTCCAACCACTCTCGTTACACGCAAAAATCGTCCCCTCAGGAGCTCCAACCTTCAGAGCCTCATTCATACGCTTCCGGGGAAAAATTATCATTGGCGGTATATAACCTCCGGCTGCGGACATGGCCATTATGGCTGTTGTATTTACACCCCTTTCCGCGGAAACTGCTCCCGCTACTTGACGTGCGCCTTTCATTGCCATCACTTTAAAAGCCTTTGTTGGAACCTGTAAAAACGAATATAAATCTCAAACATGACCTCTAGCACGAGTAATAACAAGCAAGATACTTACGGTACTGAAACCAGTCTCATCTGCATTCCATGTTCGGTTCGTGGGGAACTGACCACTGCTATAAATCTCTTGGAGCAGCTCAAAAAAGCGATCCACACTGGATCGATTAAATCCTTTCAATCGAGCAAGGGATGTTGGCTCTGGGGAACACAACGAAATTTCTGGATGTCTCTTCAGGAAGCCCGCCAACCAATCACGTCGGTGAAACCTTAGGAATAGGTCCTTCATCGCTGGAGCGTTCGATACTGAGGTATCGCGAAAAGGTTTTCCTCGGTATCTTGTACATACCAGCAGCTTGCCTCTTCGATAGCCCCATCCGGACCGCTTTCACTGCCGCTTCCAACGCGATTTCCGTCCAAACCCGACGGTCGGTTTTTCTTACGTAATTTCGGGGCATTTTGCCGGTTCTTCCGGAACGAATAAGAATCCAAACAACACTCCGCGTTTACAAACGATTTGTTTTGACGTTTATTTACACGCGCATGGATGAATGTATTGCTACGCACAGTGCTGCTAGATCGTCGATAATTTTTTTTCTGCTGCAATTTGAATCAATATTTGATTGATGATAAGAGAATTAATTGCCCGTAAAAATATGTATTTTTATTTCTATGAATATTTAAATGGTTTAAGGATGGTTTCGAAGATGTCGGGGCAAAAAAATACAGCTATACTAAAAAACGTTGTATGAAATGAAAAAAGACGGGTGGGTAATGTCGGGGACATAACCGGAGTGACGTAGGACTATACAAAGGGGACAGCTTTTGTTAAATATATATTTTTAATATATTGTTTTATTTTCTTCTCCTACGTGAATACCTACCTATCTACCTGAAAAATGGATTAGTTTACTGTTTACTCTTTATGAATATGTTGATGGTTCTGAAAAGAACCTTTGGTGTTGTGTTTTTGTTATCACTCGATATTCCAATCTTGTTCGGTTAAACCTTCCTGTTTAGTTATTGCGTTTGCCACTCGCCACAGCTTTCACAGTTGGAAAATTTCTTCTCATCCAGCTTTGTGACATGTTGTACAGTAAATTACATTCAATGCGACATGCCGAAGCGCCACTCAGTGTCGCATTGGAGGCGATTTTAACCTGTAATTGAACATTTGCGATGACAGTGGTACAGTGTCGACTTTCAATGTGGGGTCATAATTTGGATCTCTATGTTTACAAAAATGTCCAACTAAATAAGTCGCATTACATGTCCGTCCAATTAGCTAAATGTCGAACTAATTGTAAATTACTGTACTTTCAATCTGGAAACAATTTAAGAATTGGTGAAAATTGAATAATCAGGATAGTCCCCAACTATCAATAAGCTCAGAACAACTGCCAAATTCACATACTCACCAGATCCTGGCAAACAAATTATGAAAAAATCAATTTGTGTTTTATTATTATTTTGGATAATGTTTTAGAAAGCATTGAACTGTATTTCCTAAACTCTTTTTTGGAAGGTTTAATGGCCCTGAAAAGCGCCTTGTTTTATGGAATGGTTCCAATTTAGAAAACTTAGTACTCGTGGTTTTGAAAAAAACCATTCCGAACGCCCTCGATGCCGCCTTGTTCTGGATTTGCCACCAAAGCAGTTTGTATGAAGAACAAACTTTTTTCTTCTGCTACCTGATGCCGTTTTGCGATTGCGTTTGCCACTCGCCACTCGCTGCAACTGCCTGTTGTCTTGATGTCCACCGAACCGAATGTGTTCTGTTCTGAATGCGGGTTTTCTTATCGTCGCGAGCAGCTTTGCCTGCTAACTCGATCACTTCGGGGGCCGAAACTATATAACGCCGGCTAGGTGGACTGGTACACAGGTACTAACGCACTCGACCTAGCAACCTTTTCCGGTGCAATTGGCGGATACACCTACGGGAAATTGCAGACCACCACGGTTCGAGCGGGATTTTGCCTTTCCCTTCTCTTTTCCTCCTTTGTTGAGTACACGATGCCGATGCCGTACAACCACACGGGTTTACGGTTTGAAAGAAAATAAGATATTTTTGTGGGGTCCGCGTGTTTTATACTCTAGCGGTACACACTCACAGGATAGAGACAAATCGGCAGACTCAGCCAAAGGGGCGGGTCCAACTAGACGAACGAATGAGCGTTAAAAGGGAGCGATGGCAAAAAAATACATTCATTACGATTTGTTCGCTCGTTGGATTCACATACAGACTAAAAAGGGTCCTTTTCAGGATCACAAAAAGTCTAAAGAGTTTATTGTTTTGTTATCACTCGATATCCCCATCTTGTTCGGCTAAACCTTCCTGTTTAGCGATTTGTTGTCACTCGCCACAGCTTTCACAGTTGGAAAATTTCTTCCCATCCAGCTTGTGACATATTATACAGTAAATTACATTCAATGGCACGTCGCATTACCACCACTCAGTGCCGGATTGGAGGTAATTTTAACCTGTAATTGAACATTTGCGATGACAGTGGTACAGTGTCGACTTTCAATGTGGGGTCATAATTTGGATCTCTATGTTTACAAAAATGTCCAACTAAATAAGTCGCATTACATGTCCGTCCAATTAGCTAAATGTCGAACTAATTGTAAATTACTGTACTTTAAATCTGGAAACAATTTAAGAATTGGTGAAAATTGAATAATCAGGAAAGTCCCCAACTATCAATAAGCTCAGAACAACTGCCAAATTCACATACTCATCAGATCCTGGCAAACAAATTATGAAAACATCAATTTGTGTTTTATTATTATTTTGGATAATGTTTTAGAAAGCATTGAACTTTATTTCCTAAACTCTTTTTTGGAAGGTTTAATGGCCCTGAAAAGCGCCTTGTTTTATGGAATGGTTCCAATTTAGAAAACTTAGTACTCGTGGTTTTGAAAAAAACCATTTCTAACGCCCTCGATGCCGCCTTGTTCTGGATTTGCCACCAAAGCAGTTTGTATAAAGAACAAACTTTTTTCTTTTGCTACCTGCTGCCGTTTTGCGATTGCGTTTGCCACTCGCCACTCGCTGCAACTGCCTGTTGTCTTGATGTCCACCGAACCGAATGTGTTCTGTTCTGAATGCGGGTTTTCTTATCGTCGCGAGCAGCTTTGCCTGCTAACTCGATCACTTCGGGGGCCGAAACTATATAACGCCGGCTAGGTGGACTGGTGCTCTGGTACTATCGCGCTCGGCCTAGCTACCCTTGCGGGGAACTCCAGATCAACACGGTTCGAGCGGGATTTTGCCTTTCCCTTCACTTTTCCTCCTTTACCATGTCCAGACATGGCTGCTTGGGTTGGTTTGTTGATGTGTTGTGATGCGAACCGATGTGGTGTACGGTTTGAATGAGAATGATCGGTACGGCAGCGGAGCGGGGATTTTTAAGCTGACTGGCTGGCTCGAGAATTACGCATGTGTGAGACTGCGACCAATGTTTCGTTCATTTTTTTCTTTTTCCTTTCCAATCGTGCTTCATTCTATTTCGCTGCTGCTCTGGTTGCCCGTTTTAGTCGGTACGACTTGAGGAGCACAGAATGGACCAATCAAAAATGGGCACATAGTGCATTTGGACAATGCTTGATATTTCACAATTATTCAATTATTTATCTCAAGAAAAATGAAATGTTATTCATTATGATAGATGCGTAGATATATTTCCTATCAATTGATGCAAAAACCTTTGCGATCTATTGAGAAATGCTCGAGTTATAAGCGTTCCAAATCTTGCATTTTTTCCTACTTGTTCAGTGCCTAGATTTCCATTTCACCCCCTATATCTTCCGGTTAGACGTAGTCCTACGTCAAAAAAAAACCGAATGATGTTTGGCTACACTGCAAGCGATTTTCCCTGTTAGTTTGTGTTTCTTATGGCGCATTTTAACCCACCTCGACTAGTTTGATAAAAATTATTAAAATCAATTGAAAAATAATATTAGCATGAAGTTTCACGGTGGTTGCTGAAAACCAAGGCTTTTGTTCATAAGAAGATCAGTTTCTAGATATGTACTATTGTTTATTTGTGGCGTAAAACCTTGCGGAAAGTGTTTCAAAAATTGTTAAAAATAGACCTGAAAAGATTTTTCTCGTTTTTCTCAGAATTTATGTAACATATATGGATGATATGACCCACACTGGTTTATAATGTTAAATAGAAACGTTCGGACCCTCCTTTAGTATTAAATAGTGTATATTTCATGAAATATTATGGTGGCGCGTTTTGCCCCACCTGGGCATTTTACCCCCCCTTCCCCTAACAACTTATTCCAATTTTTTCTCTAATGTGTGCAACATGTTGATGAGACGAAACTTTTCGGCTTTAATCGTTCCAGCAACCTTTTGAATAGGGACTATCAGGAATTCTTTCCACGCCTGAGGTACATGCCCATTTAGTAAATATTTATTGATAAGGTCCAGCAAGATGTAGTCAATAACATGAAAGCAATCTTGAATAACTCTAGCATTAAAACTATCTACTCCAGCCGTTTTTCCTAAAGAAAAGCAAATAGTTCTAAGTTCATTTAATGTAATTGGGTGAAAACTTTCAAAGCTACAATTACTATTAATCGGCTGTTTTATTTCATCAGGTTCATCGACCAATTCAATAGATTGATTGATCAATGAAACACTATTGACAAAATAATCGTTAAATTTAGAAGCTATTATCTGTTCATACTGTTCAAGTGTGTCATTAAATGTTATAGATCGCGGTTTTCTATTATTAGGTTTCAAAAGGGATTTCAAAATTTTCCATACTGTTGCTTTGATCCTGATCAATCTTATTCTGAATATATTCACAACGAGTTTTTTAACAGATTGTTAATATCTATTGCGCGCGTTCGTGTACATATTCCAATGATTTTCATTATTAGTTCTACGAAATTTATTGTACCACCTGTCTCTCTTACGTTTGAGACGCAAAAGATCCAAATTGTACCAGCTGTTCGAGTTTTTCACACATACAAACTTCTGCGTAACTAATCGATTGGTACACGTTTTCAAGACATCAGTTGGAACAGCTGCTGATTCATCCAAATTACTAAATTACTTTTTCAAAGAAACAATGAAAAAGTTGTGAAATCTTCCGATGTATGGACGACTTATTGGAAATTTTAAGAGCTTCTCATATATATATATATATATATATATATATATATATATATATATATATATATATATATATATATATATATATATATATATATATATATATATATATATATATATACAGCAAGCCCCTCCAAAATGGAAATTTTACAGATCTTGACGTTGACGATGAAAACGTCATGCTACGAATACAGAACTTGGAAGAACACAATGAAGTTCAACTTTACTTGAACACCACACAACACCGGGTAACAATTGGAGGTACAACCCTCCTCATAATAACATTTATCTGTTTCTTTTCTGTATATTTCTACAAAAAAGCTAATAATAGAAATGAAGTAACCAAAAATCCACCAGAACCTCTCGTGGCATCTCAGGTGGACGAAACTGAAAACAACGGAAGTATTCCATTATCCCTACTTCCGGGGAAGAAGGCAGAGCAAAAATGCATCCCGAAACCGTGGATCGAGCTGCCGAAACTTCAATCGAGGACGCTTGAAACTTAGGGGGGAGACGTTACGACCAGATGTACCCCACACGACCACTTAGAGCAACAACGAATCATAACAACCGATGCAACCAGGATCAGATTGCATCCAGAGGCCTCCCATCAAGACAATCGCGAGCCATAACAACTGACGACAACGGCTGACCACGCGACATCATTCAAAGGAACCCGATCTGGAAACAACGCGACCGTACGGATAACAAGGAATCTGCTGACGCGAGATACCGACAGGGAACAGAAGATAGCATTTAGTCTTAGTATGAACGTTGATGTGTAATCTTTATATTTAGTGAAAATAAATTCGGTCACTTCGCCACTTCGGTCATTACTTATATATATATATATATATATATATATATATATATATATATATATATATATATATATATATATATATATATATATATATAACGTACATTTCACTTTCAAAATTGTACCTTGTGTCGAATTGTACGTTATATCGAAGCATAATAAAGTACTCACAAACGTTGTCTATAATACATTATTGTGTTGCTGTTTTAGTCAAGTTAATGAATAACTTCAATCAGAAGACGAAGCCAGCCTTTCTCATGATTTTTCCCTTCGTACTGTTGATTAAAGCTTCATTCATTTAGAATCTGGAATCACACAACCAGCTGTATTTCGAGATTGATTAAAGGTACAAAACTTGTTTTAGCATCGCAATACAGATAATTCATTGTTTTCAGAAAAAAAATATTGAAAAAAAATTTCCTTTACACTTTGAAAAGGTGTACGTTATATCGAAGTTTCCCTATATATATATATATATATATATATATATATATATATATATATATATATATATATATATATATATATATATATATATATATATATATATATATATATATATATATATATATATATATATATATATTTGGGTTTAAAAAAAAAACCTTTTTCAGAAAAATGAATTTTAATTTTTAAATTACCTTATTTGTAAGCGAAATTTTTTACCAAAAAAGGTATTTTTTGTAAAAATTTAAACAATTTCCTACATTTCATCCTTTGACATGAATTTTGTTGGTATCATAGTTTTCAAGTTATAAATTTTTGTAAAAATTTATGAAAAAAAAAAATTGGCTCTTCCAAAAAGTTGTCTAATTATTTTTCGAATATTTCAAGTATGCAAATGACCTATTTCAAGTATGCAAATGACCTCCACATTTTACACCCACAACGTTTCACTGCTATCTGAGATGGTGCTGCCAACGGCCAGTCGACTTGGCATGAAATTCGTCATATTAATACTGAACATCTGTTCGATTCGAGTTCAAACAGAATTCGTCGTTTAAAATATGTTCGCTAATTACCTACTTTCTTTTTTTGTAGGCCGTTCAACCACAAGCGGTATCGCGCGACACCACGGTGAAGTTCAGTCACCGAGCATCCGAAATTGCACTCGTCCGCGGTGACATCTCCAGCTTCCACAATCCCCGCCGAACGGAACTATTGCAGCAAAAGCAGCACCAGCATCGGCAAAATCCAGCTACTGGCAGTTCCGGCAGCATTCGTAACCATCCGGACCACTACGCCCACTAGTCGGTCGGCGGTGCGCCGGAAGAAGCGTCGAAGACGAAAGAAAAGAGTGACCATTATGGGCCACTACCAGGTGGCGTTCAGCACTATTACCACCATTACTAGTACTTCTACTACTCACACCACCACCACCAACGTTATCCTTTCTGACGGCACCGCCAATCTCTAGAGTAAAACTGCGTGTCTGCGTGTCGTGAGCAAGCGCAAGCGCAAGTGTATATGTGTGTTCGATAGTAAAATCGCGCGTCGCGCGTCGCCGTCAAAACCAAACCGACACATGTGTATGAGTGTGTGTGTGCGTGCGTGTCTATTGTGTAATTTTTGTCATCTGTTGAGTGTTTTCGTTCAATTAGTAATCGAATGGTTTGCTGTTTACACAAAACGCAAATTTTCACAAGCCGATTCCCTGGGCCAAGAGGAGCACTAAATTCAAGCGGAAAATCGGAATTTCGGAGTAAAACGGGTATTTTAAACGTTGTTTGTCACAGCAACAAAACAAATAAGGCAAAACTAACAACACAGCAAAACAACAGCCCACTTTATGTTGGATGGGGCAAAAGTAAACGCGCACCAGAAGCCGGCTGTTGATTCTTGTTTTTTCTAATAGCATGTAAACAATTTGTGTATAGTAGCAGTAGTAGCAGTAAATCTCGGAGGAAAGTTTGGGGAGAGAGTTGTAGGTGTATGCTGAATGTGTGCGTCTGACGATTTGTAACACTAGTTAAAAGAAAACCTAAAACAAATTCAATGAATAAAGTTGAGGTACACCTCGGTCATAGATCAGCCTAGCTTGATTTCACGTGGGACCAGCCAATTACACCACCGCCCTTAGAACCGTCAACGCGATGACAGCCACTAGCGAACAAGTTTAATAGGGAGAGAAGACAGACAGGTAGTTGCATCAACAATGGATTACCCCTTGATGTCGGCAGGTAACATCTCGCAAGAGGACTTCCTGGCCATCGTCGGCGGGAATTCGTCACTGGCCGGAATACTGGGCGGCTCGGCCACTAATGTCTTCAATGACACGTTGGGTGGAGTTCTGGCCACCGGTGATAATCGGACCATTTTCCACGGCTATCCAAGCGGATACACACTGCCGCACATCATCATCGCTTCAATTATTGTGACAATACTAATGATAGTGATTGTGGTCGGTAACCTGCTGGTGATCATAGCGATTGCCACCGAGAAGGCGCTCAAAAACATCCAGAATTGGTTCATTGCCTCGCTGGCGGTGGCGGATTTTTTTCTCGGGCTGGTCATCATGCCCTTTTCGCTCGCCAACGAGCTGATGGGCTACTGGATTTTCGGGAACTGGTGGTGTGATGTGCATTCCGCGATGGATGTGTTGCTCTGTACGTCCTCGATCATGAACCTGTGCCTGATCTCGCTGGATCGGTACTGGAGCATCACGAAGGCGATTGAATATCTGAAAACAAGGACACCAGCGAGGGCGGCGTTCATGATAGCCGCGGTTTGGGTGATGTCGGCGTTGGTATGCATTCCGCCGCTGCTCGGCTGGAAGGCGCCCCGCCCGGAGGAACACGTTCAGCTGCCACAGTGTCAGGTGAGTTTGGTTTCTCTCCATCAGGATGAAGTTATTCCGTTTCCAGTCAATAAAAGCAAAGCAACATGTCTTGCCTATTTAGCATCAATTTAGCTTGTTCATATTTTCCACGGCTTACAGAGACAAGGCTAGCTACTCCGGATTAGTCATTTTTTAGTGACGTCATCTGAATCGTTGAAGTAAACAATGTGTTCTTATTTTTTTATTTTTCGTGCTTTGTAAGTTTGTGCGTTGATAATATAGTTGATTATATTTAACACCATGAATAATTTGATAAAACATTTATCCACAAAGAACATAATTCTCGGTTTTTCGGAAAGCAAAAGAATCTCTTTTTTGGCCCGATAATGTCATTTTCATAATTTATACACCCGCTCACAGCGCATTGAACCATTTTCGATTTTTCATTTCAGGAACATTTACGCGTAAGTCGGAAAACAAAATACAACTGGCGACTGTTTACACTGACGACTCGGATGACGTCATCAAAAAAAATGTTTACTCGCTAAAGAACTAGCCTTGTCTCTGCAAGCCGTGCATATTTTCATCCTGTCATCGAACAATAACTTGAAAGAAACGACGACGTTCGGGTTATGGTCGAAAGGGAGATGGCGCCACGATGGCGCCACATGCCAGCCTCCAAAAATTTCCTTCGTTTTGTTTGAATAGCCGTTTGTGGTGCGATTCGAGCTGGGAGTAATGGCCAGAAAAAGAAGAACGAATAATTATTCATTGGTAAATAGAAAGATGCACGGGGCGAAGACACATAAGGAAAAGGAAAAATCGCGATAAAAAAACAATATAGACAGGCTTAATGAAGCCTCGCGTCAGATCGCAGAATTCTCTACTATAATGCCACTGAATAATACTACCCGACGACGGCGCCAGTGGTTGTGTGGTTAGCGTAACAGCCTCACAATCCGATCGGCCTGGGTTCAATCCCAGCTGGCGTCGTTGGGATTTTCTGAGGCGAAAAATCTCTGGTTACGTCTTCCTTCGGAGGGGAAGTAAAAGAAGTTGGCCCGGCTCATGAGTTGTTGAGTCTGATAGGTAGGAACAGGTGGAGTCGCCTCCCTGTTGTCGGTGATTGGCACTAAAGTGGCGGAAATAGGCCGACGAAAAATAAGCGAAGATAAAAAAAAAAAAAATACTACCCGTTGATATTTGGATTCTCTTTTTCTTTTCGTTTGCTAATTTTCCAACTAAATTTCGTTCTTGAATAGAGAAGATTGGTTTAATACGCGTCTACCGCGCAGAATAGTTCACTCGAGTTTCTAGGAAACCAGCAAAAATATGAATGCAAAGTTTATGAGTCATTCTAATATATTATGATGACAGTATCATCCTATGAAATTTTTATAGTTGTAGCTGTTGTAATATATTAAACGTTCCGGTAGCTGATTAATTACACGAGTGGCTACGTTAATGGTTGAATATTCGCGATGACAGTGGAATAGTGTCGACGTCTGGTGGCGACTTCCAATTACAGCATGATCATGGTTCACATAATTATGCTCTGGATCATACAAAAGTTCGTACATCTCATGGAAGCCCAGAATGACCCAGCAAACATTAAATCGCGCATAAATTAGTATCAAATTACAATCGTATATAATTCAATCAAAGGATGCATCATTTGTATCTGAAATCGTATGAAATGCAAAGACACGATTTTCAATATTATTGATCGACTTAGTCGTATATTGGTATAACAATCATCCTGGCATCGATGCTAACAGCGATGTGCGTTGTTATATCGCATATCAGTTTGACAAGCATCGTATATCGTTATATACGGCCTTATATACAAATATAATACGACATATTCGTATATCGCCTTCACCTTTGAATGTATATGCAAGTTTTACGCAGAGTGGCGAACCAAAAAAAAAACTGGAAAAAGCTGGAAAAAATAAAAAAAAAATGAGAAAAAGCTGGAAGAATCGATTTTTTTTTCTCAATTTTGTTCATATTAGCAATAAAATTACGATTTACAGTGACAGTGTAAGTAATAAGCAATTTTGATTAACCTGTGATCATACATTTTAACATTATACTTTTGTTATTAACTTTGTGTCATTCTAACTAATGCTGATATTGTTTTAGAGCGCTTCCACGCCAAATCACTCGAAAAACAGCAAATTTTGACGCCTCTTCGATTTGAATTTTGGTACCTATGATGGAAGCTACACAAAGTCATATTTTTCATTGTGACCAATTAGAATTACGACTGATTTTTAAAAGGCCGTATTCAAAAATCATTATTATTTGTTCAAAAAATTGTTACACGAAATCCTGATGTTAATATATGAATTTCACAAAGTTGTTGGAAAATAAGTAATAAAACAACATTTTAAATGCAGTTCGTAAGACATATTCTCGATATATCCAACTAGCGACTAGCTGACCTGGCAAACTTCGTCCCGCCCAAAATAATTTTTTTGTTATCAATACCTCCAAACATTCACGTTTTCTTACGATTCTTACGATCATAGGCCCAATCGCAGAACTGTTCATTGATTTATCTTCTAATTGACCCTTTACAATTTACTTTTAATATACATTTCGTAGGAATACCAAAACTCGTCATTATAATATCAGATTATTTCCAGATACAATTCTCGTTCGAGATTTTTCAATCACTTGCAAATAACATGTTTCTCCGTTACATCGAATAAATGTTTGATACAGAAAATATGATGGAATGAAGATAGCCCTAAATCGTATAATTCCACCTTCGAGTTTTGCTCTTATGAACACATTCGGCGATCCATTTTTATTTATATAGATAGTAGAAGATATAGGAGTGCGTTTAATCACATTGAAATCCATTTCTTCTTTCCAACAAAAACCAATTTCGTTAGCGCAAACATCAAATGGACTAACAACGCTTGTCACTATGTAATTGTAGAACATATTCGAATTGAATTTCCTGAATTTTTCCATTTCCCTTCAGAATTTTCCGAATTCCACCCTTAGAGAGGGGGGAGGTGTGTCTATCCAACATAGAAACATTTATTGCACCCTAAAACCTCCACATGTCAAATTTGGGTTCGTTTGCTTGATTAATTCTCGAGTAATGAAGAAATTTGAGTTTCATTTGTATGGAAGCTCTTAGATAGGGGGGGTGGGGTCTTGAACTATCGTAAAAACTTTCCCCGGCCCCAAAAACCCCCTGCATACCAATTTTTACGTCGATCGGTTCAGTGCTTTCAGAGTGCATAAGAATCAGACAGACAGACAGACAGACAGAAATCCACTTATACAGGTAAACTTCGATATAACGTACATTTCACTTTCAAAATTGTACGTTGTATCGAATTGTGCGTTATATCGAAGCATAATAAAGTACTCACAAACGTAGTCTATAACACATTATTGTGTTGCTGTTTTAGTAAAGTCAATGCATAACTTCAACATCCCGAGGCAGTGTCGCATTAGAGGCGATTGTGCCCTGTAATTGGACATATCAACAAACACAACACAAACAAAAAAACACAATGTGGAGAACAAGGTAAAACAGGAAAAAACGGTGAAAATCTAACAAAAAACCATTAGAAAAGTGTGCGAAATATATAATCTAGTAAAATGAAGTCAACTTTCGGAGACTTTGATGAAGAATCCGCCTTCTTGAAGAATAACAACAGTCAAAAGTAATTAAGTAAATGATATATGATTTGGGTAGCTACCGTCATAAGTAGCAAGTGTCGAAAAAACCGAAGAGAGTGAGATCAGCGACTGGCTGGAATTGCTCTTCATTTTTCTTCATTTTCGACGTAGGACTACGTCTTTCTTTTCTATACCGGGGTGTAAAATCAAAGTTTCGAAAACGAAAGCGTTACGCCGGAGACCGAGATTTTGAGCGTTAATAGCTCCTAAACAACTGAACGAAATAGTATGATAAACACTTCATTCGAAAGATAAAATGTCTACGCGTTCTATACTTGTTACTTTCTGATCCAAAAACTTGTTTCAATATTCTTAAAATTGCTTTCAAAACAGGCTATTGAAATCACCAATCGGTATATAAGCGAGCGCCGCTCGGAAATCCACTCAGTTCAAATTGAACAGCGATTGGAGCATATTGTCGCTGTTGTGGTGAAGCTCTTCGTTTATCATGAAAGCGCGGATGAACGGTGACACCATGAGCCTGTTTGTGCACCTTAGGCCAGAAGGGAATCTATCAGGAGAGTGATGACACAAATGGTTCCCCGGGAAGATCTCGAAGCAGCCGCTACACACACACACATACACGCGCGGAATTTTTTCTGTTTGGATGCCATTTAGCATCGAGAAAGATCCGGAAAATAATCTGCCAGTTCCTCTGAGAATTTAATAATACATTCATGTGAAAGTGTTTATTTGAATGTTTTCTATCCATGTAACACTGTGACCAAATATGTTTCAATCAAGTGCTATTAACAGGTGGTTATCGAGTTAGTATTAACCACTGGTGGGCTTCCAGTATCGAGGAAAATGTGGAAATATCTAATCGTTACTGAAAATAATCTGCCAGTTCCTCTGGGAATTTAAAATTACATTCATGTGAAAGAGTTTATTTTAATGTTTTCTATCCATGTAACACTGTGACCAAATACAATTGGTTTTGTGATTTTTCAATCAATCGCAATTAACAGGATAGCTTCTGAAGATTATTCTTCCCCATCAGTAGAATAATTCCGTATCCAATATTGGATGCATAAAACCTTTTCCCTCCAACGTAACGCTCTCGTTTTCGAAGTCCCCCAAATATTCATTCATTCGGAATGAATTCAGATTCAACTTCAAACAAATGATCTCTAAATTAACGATAGTCCTACGTCACCCTTGCGGTTATACCATAGATATAACCCACTTCCTGTTTTTTTATACTGTGTAAGAGACGAATGAACTCTCAGAGTTTAAAGTCTCTCTAATTCAATACCTTCCTTCCTTATACTGTGTACTGAAACAATCTCTCAACGGTTGCTGGAGAATGCACCAGAAGCAGGAATGTTGTAATGATATTTCTAATTTAGGAAAAGCAAAATAAATGTCATTTTTTTTGGGATAGAATTTTACCTCAAAATAAAGCAGCATCTTGGCGTTCGTTTACAGTGAAGTTAGTAAAATCCAGGTTTTGGATTTTACTAACTTCCCAAAATTCATTATCGACATCCTGAATATCATTTCGATCGCAAATATTCCGAAGATTTTGTAGAAGGGAAACTTCTACAAAACACATATACTATATAATTGCTTTCTATGACAATAGTTGGATAAATTTTCGCCATTTTGATGGATAAAGAACCATTTAAATTAAATCGAGAATTAGAATTTGATTGCGCATTCTTATCTTGTATCTGGTATTCTTGTTATCTTGTCTTGTATCGTATAGGATTGTAAAAATGTGAAAAATGATTTATGAACAAATGGATGTGAATGATTCAGAAGTTGATATCCGATAACAATAATCAACCATTCCACTGGCTGTAGTTTGCTTTATTTCCTCGACCGTTATATTTCTTAGTGTTTCTTAATTTCAGTTCTATCCTATTCCTCATCCCAAAATGTGTCAACCCTGGAGCCTCATTTGCGGTCTAATTTTGCCCCTTCGTCTTTCACTTTGTGGCAGCTAATTTATGTGTACGCTTCACCGAGCTCGAATAGACCAAAAGAGCAAAAAAAAAAACTACCGAACCCCGTCAGTGCTATTGCACTGTGTGGTTTTGCGAGGACCCAACTCGTCCTGAAACTGGTTGCGCCGCCGTGGGCTACTGCTTTTACATTTCTTTGCGGTGCGGAGGTCACGGCTGGGTTTCCGGTGCCCGAAACCGGAGCTTTAATTAGTTGCTTCTCCGGGTTGGTTTGCTGCAGCTTCAGCTTCTTATTTTCTTTTACCACCGCCGCCGCCGCCGCCGCTGAGACCACAGATTTAACGACGAGGGGTGAGTCGATTCACGGTTCACAGTTCGCTCGTGTTTCAGCTGCTCTGGGAAAGCTGACAGCGCGTGGTGGGCCATTCTTCTAAGATTTAACGGCCTATCATTATGGGTGGGTGTATGTGCACAAGCGGAAGCAAGCGAATCGTGCGAAGGAAACGGGATCACAAGACGGGAAATTATCAGGAAGATATCTGTCGTGGGGAGAGAAGAGACACTTGATGCCTATCCTGCTGACGGTGTAACTGCGTGACAAGCAGGTTTATTTCCTGATAAATTTGTACGGCTTATGTTGCACTCTATTTATAAACACGTCCCCCCACCCGAACAGCTACTGCTGGATTTCGCTTTCATCCATGACCCGAGGGAATGTTTCCTGCTGGCTGGCGGATGAAACGGAATGAACGACGGCAAGCTATCCGATGCCTACGCAAACGTAAATTGCGGGTGTTGTATTTTCAATTCAATTACGATGTGCTACAAAAAGAAGAAATGTGGGTTGGGAATCGGGGGGCTATCGCCTATTTGTGACGATATGCAAATTCTTCATCCTTTCATTCCGATACGGATAAACTGCCAATTTTGATAACTCTCGTGCTTCAAAAACTGGGCGCTTATCTCACCTCCATCAACAGATTTGCGCCTAATCCGCTTGAACAGTTTCATAACTTCACAACATTTTATTTCCACAGGAAAAAAAAGTTCTATAACGGCCGAAAAAATCTGTACCAATAACGCAGCAAGTGGTGCTGCGAGCGGGAAAACCGCGCCCGATGATCGCCTTAGTTTGGAACACGCTCCAACGGATGGTGCCCAGAGGTGTCAGATAATTTTTTCGTGTGTGTCCGTTAAATTTTTGAAATCTGCGGATTTTCGATATTCCGAAGTCATACTTTGTGTGAATAATCAAATCGCCTAAATCCGTTCATGAAAAATGATTTGGAATGCTAATATTAGTTTTGCAATAGCATCAAATTATTGTACGATTTAATTGAATGAATGAAAGTTGCCAACAAAACTGGAATTCAGCTCATCTTCAAATTTAAACAAAGACTGCACATATGACTTACATATTCTATGTCATATATTAAGAGGGATCGGATCACTATCGAATATAACGCCCGCCCAAAGTGTACATATTGTATATTTAACATCGTGCAAAATGCGAAAAATACGATTTAATTCATAACGACAGATTGAGTCTTAATTTGGCATAATAATCATCAGTTTTATTGTATGCACCCAGCAAACATTAAATCGTATGAAATGGAGGCAATATACATGTATCCAATATATATTTGGAACTGGCTTATACATACAGAAGTGAAGGCGATATACGCATATGCCATATTATAAACAGATTTGCGACTTGATACGACAATGATATATATAAAATGTGTAGCGATATTACGACGCTGTTTATAACGATATACGACTCATTCTATCAATCATATACCGGGTCATGTTTTTAAATTTTATACGATTTCAGAAAAACATGATGCGATCTTTGATTAACATTTTAAGTGGAGGCGATACACACCCAGAAAACATTAAATCGTATCACTTGAATATTCCAACTCGTATATAATGTGGGATCGCATCACAATCATAAAACCATCAAAGAATACATTGTGTACATCTAAAATCGTTTAAAAAGCGAAAACATCGATTTTATTTATCATTGCAGATTTTGTCACGATTTGGTACGACAAGCATTGGTTTTATGATGAACATTATCGAAGAGTCGATCTAAATGACATTGTATACAGTATGCAAAAAAAAAGTTTATCCACCCCCAGTGGAAAATTAGATTTCTCCTAAAAAAAATCACCAGAAAATAAAAACACGGTTGTTGGTTTTTGCTTCTGGAGCTTAATTTTCAAAATTGATCATAGATGCTCGATCGGATTGAGGTTGGGAGACTGTGTTGGCCACTCCAAAACCTTGATAAGCTTTTTCCTTGAACCACTGCGTCACCAGCTTTGATATCTGCGCCCAACTTTAGCTTCTGTGCAGACGCTGGTAGTTTTCGCTTCAAAATGGAGAAACTTTTTTGCATACTGTATGCATATCAGGCAGATACAGTTTGTGAGTAGCATAAACGTATAATTTGAATCAATGAAGTGCTTCGAAAATTCATAATACATGTTGTATCTAATCATTCAGCAGTAAATCGTATTAGATCGTAATTGAGGATATATTACATCAATCCACGATGACGTATGTTCTCATATATATAAATGGTGATTCGTGAGGTTATAGAAATAATTATAACCTCACGAATATTTTCCACCATTCGTTTATTTTCTGTGTTTGTAATAAATCGTATATACTTGTGACAGTAGTCGTACTAGATGCCTGTGTAAGTCGCATATTCTTCCAAACAAATTCACCAGCATTTGTCAAGTATGTATATCGCTTCTACTTTTGCATGTATATATGCTAGTTAGGCGTATCATATTCCACCCAAAATATGCGGTACATAATGTGATAAATAGCTATACGATTTAATGTTCGCTGGGGAATATAACGAAGATTTTAATAATTTATTTTTATGTCATTAGCATATCGAAACGCAAGAGATCGGTAAACAGATAATCTTCTGTTTTGCAAATTTCAAATTAAAAAATTGTAAGGGGTTGTATCTAGGACACGACCGCATATTTTCAACGTAGAACTACGCAATTATATTATGCAATCTACTTGTTTACCACTTCGAATATTATTTTAGAATGCATTGATATTTTTGTAATAAATCATGTTCTTCTTTACAAATAAATTTGATGAACGTCCTTTTACGTTTGATATGATGCCTAGGGCTACCAAAATATGTGAACGGAAGAATTGTCAAACGATTTTTGTATTTTACATTTCCCTCTGAAAATGTTACATATCTCATGTTTACGTAGTTCTCGAACCGCGAAAGTTCATTCACCTCTAGTATCTGAAATGACGATTTCCCAGGCTTCTCAGTTTAAAAGTACGTTTTAGGGAAACATATACTGGTCTGCACAACGACAAGCGAGTACAAAAGTACTCAACACCAAAAAATACCCCCGACTTGCATGTATTTGCAAAGCGCATTCCCCCAGGCACATGATTTTGAAGTCCGTGTTAGGGAAACGCAGCTCAGTGGGAAAAAAATACCCCCAACTTGCATGTTTTGACAAAGCGGGTTCCCCCAGGTACATTGATTTTGAAGTCTGTGTTGGGGAAACCGTAAATCGGGCCAATCAAATCTTGGCAGTTGTAGCGTTTAGATAACGCTTGACATTTTACAGTTATTCATTTGTTCATTTCATGAAAAATAACATTTTATTAATTGTGATAGACGCGTAGAAATATTTCCTATTAACTGATGCAAACATCTTTCGGATCTGTTAATAAATGTTCGAGTTATAAGCATTCGAAATACAGGTAGGGTTAGCACACAAATCGGCAGAAAAAATGTATGGGAAAAAAGGAAGTTCTTCCAGTTTTCATGTATTTAATCCGTTGAAAGATTAGCGAATTGTAATATATAGCATATCAAACAAATCTTAGAGAATTTCCGATTCGATTGGTATGCAAATCATGAGAATTCGTTCATAGTGAAAATAGTTATTAACGTTAACTTTTTTCGTTTTCTGATTTGGCACCCTTCCTGAGAGACGTAGTTCTACGTCAAAAATGAAATTACAGATTCACTAGTTGATTGAATCTGTGGAGCGTTTTAAGCCGGGTTCAGACGGTGCGAGCAAGCATACGAGTCGGTCTAGTCAGTTACTGCAGTGCAGCTACTCACACCGTGTGAACACATCATGCCAGTTATTGTCATGTGTGATCCGGCGTGCGAGCTACTTCAAAGTTTTTTGAATTTACTCGCACTCGCATGCTTCAAAACGTCAAAAACAGAATTTAGCGTTCGAATCAGGGATGCCAAATGTAAAGAAATGTCTCTATTTTTAAGATATTTGAAAATATGCGAAGATATTTATAGACTTGAAAATTATTGGAAAAACAAATAAAACCCTCATAGTTTCTTAACGAAATCATTGTTATTCTGTTTTGCACGCTGGCGGGGCACGCTTTCTTTTTGAGATAGTTTTCTGGAGAATGTCTAATATAGAATCATTATCAGGCACAATTTTCATTCAAAATTCACTCACAACTTGCGAAAAAAAGTAAGGTTCTAAGAAACAGAATACATATTCGATTTAAAAAAGTACATTTTCATTCATTATTTTAATTTTTGACGCGTGTGAATAAAATTTTAAAAAGTCTTCTAGACTATCATTTAAAGCATCACATACTTCCGGAATTATCTTAGCTATGGATGCTTTCGAGATTCTAAAAAATATCGACAACAATCTGAACAATATTCCAGAAGAAAGGCATATCAATGTCATTTATATTATCACTCTTGCAGGTACAGCATCCTTCATGAGTGTATCTTGGCGTTGTATTTGTGGAGCAATTAAATTCAACAGTTTTTCCACTTGTTCAGGTGTTATTCTCAACACTGCTCTGTAATCTCTATAAAATTGTGTAATGATACATTCAACTGAAAACCTAAGATGAAAACTACCAATAAAGAAGTCGATTTCGGACCAATCATTTGACAAATTCGGACCTGATTGCTGTTTCTGACTATTTGATGGACATTTGAAAAATCGCCTGGCATCCCAGGTAAACCCGTGCCGTAGTATCTAGTTTCTCGCCAGCAGCTCACACTATGTGAACGGACAAGGCGAGTCAACCAATTGTCAAGCGAGTCCACCGGGTCAGTAGCTGCTCATTGTCAAGTCAGCTACTAGCAACGTATAAATGGGCCTTTACTTTGTTTTTGTTAACATGAAAAGTGGTGACGCGAATGCTAGATTGTGATTACAAATCAACAGACTGCGTCGGACGGATGTTTTAGTACAAAACGCAAGCAATGACAGCTGATGAGAAGCAACGCACATCGCGGCATTCTGTTTCCACCTTTATTATTTGTTTATCACCGTAAAGTTCTTACAAATCGTACTAAATTCCGTGAATGTTGTCTAAGAGAAATCCATATTTCCGCAGATCTGGCATCTCTGATGGCGCCACCACTCCACATCCAATCGTTGTTATCTGCGGGAAAATGCGCCCATCCGACCCTGGGAGCTATTGTTTACCTATCAACCCTTGAGCCAGCTAGCTCGCGGATGGGTCCACGGGAAATAGCGTACATCATATGTTTAATAACGCGATGCAATTGGCGTGGGAGAGGAGATGCATACGTCGATAGAGCAGCCGCCGCGCCGTCGCTCCTCGTGTTGTTATTGGACGACGGCCGGCATTTGCAGTTCCATTCCAATTGAGTGAATATTCTGTGCTCTCGCAAGCGGGCTGTATGTGTGCATGTGCGGTATGTGTGTCTGGGTGAGTGTGTGCGTGTTTTTAATTGTTTGAGAATATTATTCATGCCGGAACAATAGCTGCTAAATTGAACAGAAGCCGACCCGCTGTCGATGCAATGGGGGTCCGAGATGCACAACCCCCATGAATTTCGATGCTACTACAGTTGCCGAGTAGCGCGTAGAAAACCTTTCCTCGGGCCATCATTATCAACGATGTATTGAGTTGCAACTAAAGGTAAATCGCTTCACAAGGGCTGATGATAAAAGACAGCCAGGTACGTAAACGGCGAAGATGACTACGATGGAGTCTTGCAGCTCGCCCTCTCTACCATGCAAAATATGTATAAGACTTACGAAGCACATGGGGGTACCTGCGTCATTGTCACGGGCTACCATGAAAATACAAATTAAAAATTAAAACTGCAAGCGTATGCATTGGCCTTCCGAATCGATGCTGGTGGATGTTTTGTTTTTGTTTTTTCCACCGAAAACGCGCCGACAGAAATAAACGATTCTCATCCGCTCTGTCCAACTGTCAGAAATTGTAAATAATAATTTGTGCTCATGATTGCGCGAGTGCAAATAAATCGGGCGAATTGAATAAATATCGTTTGGAGATTTTTTTTACTGCAATGACTCGATGCAAATGCACAATACACATTCGTTATTTGCCGAAGCATCCGAGCAAGTGAGGGTACCCTCAAATATTTATGACTTATTCAGGTCGAACTAATTGGACATATCTTGTTTACACATGATTAAACTTCTTACGGCTATTGAACAGATTAATTTGGGAAAGGGCTATTTGCCACTTTCCACTACGAAACAAAGTTGATTATTAAAATTCGGCCAATTTTTCCATAATGATGGTTCACTTGAGGGAATGTATCTATTTTCGATATATATATATATGACATTTTCGACATGTTCACGCGTGACCAGCGTTGCCACATTCAATTCTGCAAAATTTTCTGAAAAATCTGTATATCTGGGTTTTAGCAAATAAATCTGTATAAAAAATCTGAATCGAAAAATTGAGGGAAACAATGAAATAAATATTTATTTCATTTTGAATTCATCTTTCTTATTCATGGTTTGTTAAAGTCGTATCAATACAACAAAATAAATCATAAACAGGTTTTCTCATAATCCTCCGAATTGTATAATGTTTTTGGTGAACTTTGCCTTCAATTTTTTCGTCAATTTCATCCTTGAAGCTCCCTTTTGAGCCGATGCAAAGTTCTTCACTTTCAGAATAGAGTCTATATTTGTGGATGCCAACCTGTTCGCGCACGAAATAAATTATCTAAGCAAACTACGTTGAATGTCAAATTAGAATTTCGCCTCCATGCCAACCAAATAACTAATGCTACGCAACCGTTAAAACAAATATAACAGCGAATACGATTGGCCACCTCAAATTGTTCGAAGGGTATAAAATGAAAACCAATCTAGGATTTGGATTATTAGTGATCAAAACTTCCAAGTGAAAGTTCCAGTTCCGGCCCTCCCAGTGCCATTGCCAAGTTAGCTACCACATTCCGTGGTGGTGACGAGTTCCAGTTCGGGCCATCCCAGTGCCAAGTTAGCTACTACATTCTGTGGTGGCGACGAGTTCTAGTTCGGGCCTTCCCAGTGCCATTGCCAAGTTAGCTACCACATTCCGTGGTGGCGACGAGTTCCAGTTCGGGCCCTCCCAGTGCCATTGCCAAGTTAGCTACCACATTCCGTGGTGGTGACGAGTTCCAGTTCGGGCCATCCCAGTGCCAAGTTAGCTACTACATTCCGTGGTGGCGACGAGTTCCAGTTCGGGCCCTCCCAGTGCCATTGCCAAGTTAGCTACCACATTCCGTGGTGGCGACGAGTTCCAGTTCGGGCCCTCCCAGTGCCATTGCCAAGTTAGCTACCACATTCCGTGGTGGCGACGAGTTCCAGTTCGGGCCCTCCCAGTGCCATTGCCAAGTTAGCTACCACATTCCGTGGTGGTGACGAGTTCCAGTTCGGGCCATCCCAGTGCCAAGTTAGCTACTACATTCCGTGGTGGCGACGAGTTCCAGTTCGGGCCCTCCCAGTGCCATTGCCAAGTTAGCTACCACATTCCGTGGTGGTGACGAGTTCCAGTTCGGGCCATCCCAGTGCCAAGTTAGCTACTACATTCCGTGGTGGTGACGAGTTCCAGTTCCAGCCCTCCCAGTGCCAGGTTTGCTACTACATTCCGTGGTGGCAAAGAATCCAGTTCCGGCCATCCCAGTGCCAGGTTTGCTACTACATTCCGTGGTGGCAAAGAATCCAGTTCCGGCCATCCCAGTGCCAGGTTTGCTACTACATTCCGTGGTGGCGACGAGTTCCAGTTCGGGCCCTCCCAGTGCCATTGCCAAGTTAGCTACCACATTCCGTGGTGGCGACGAGTTCCAGTTCGGGCCCTCCCAGTGCCATTGCCAAGTTAGCTACCACATTCCGTGGTGGTGACGAGTTCCAGTTCGGGCCATCCCAGTGCCAAGTTAGCTACTACATTCCGTGGTGGTGACGAGTTCCAGTTCCAGCCCTCCCAGTGCCAGGTTTGCTACTACATTCCGTGGTGGCAAAGAATCCAGTTCCGGCCATCCCAGTGCCAGGTTTGCTACTACATTCCGTGGTGGCGACGAGTTCCAGTTCGGGCCCTCCCAGTGCCATTGCCAAGTTAGCTACCACATTCCGTGGTGGTGACGAGTTCCAGTTCCAGCCCTCCCAGTGCCAGGTTTGCTACTACATTCCGTGGTGGCAAAGAATCCAGTTCCGGCCCTCCCAGCGGCATTGCAAGTGCCAGGTTAGCTACTACATCCGTGGTGGTGACGTGTCCAGATCCGGCCCTCCCAATGCTATTTAGCTACCACATCCCGTGGTGGCGACGTGTCCAGTTCCGGCCCTCCCAGTGCTAGATTTAGCTACTACAACCGTGGTGGCGACGAATACAGTTCCGGCCTTTTGCTGTAAAAGTGGTGGCGTTTCCCATAACAGTTGGCTAGGGAGCCAACACAACCGATTCCCGGACTTTGTTTTGTTGGCATTGTAAAGCGAAAATATCAACTCAACAAACGCTGATGAATGTTATCAAAAAGTATCTTACAAACGATCTTAGCAATGGATACAAAAATTTCTCATCGCGCCTTTTGACACCCAATATCTGGGACCAAGTTATATCTGAGTCACTCAATTTTTACCCCATAAGATTCGTCTTGAATGAATTCGTTATCCAAACTTTGTCTATTACCTGCTACAAAGAATTGAGGAAATTGGCGCATCAAATCATTTAGGTTTGGTAGCTTCACGACATTTTGAGGGTTTATCAAGGCCGCAGTTTTGATAGTTGGATCGCTGAAATTAAATCGCTTTGAAATCTGTTTCACGAGTTCAATATAGAAATCTAGACAAATAGATTTGAAGGTGTGCTTCCTAGCTGCATCCAATCCTTTTTCAGCTTCTTCTGCATTGAAGCCAATGTAAACATCCTCAGACTTCTTCAGAAAGTCTTAAAAATCGTTCATATCAAGGTCAGCATCAGCGAATCGTTGCACGCAGCTATCCAAACAAAAGTTAACAAAAATAACATTCTTGTCTCATTGGAAAGTTCGCAAAATTCAGAACATTTTGAAAATTTATGAACAGCACAATCGGCTTATTCAAAGGATCGTTTAAATAAGTCAATATACGATTGGCGAATTGATTATGGTCATACTTAACTTGGAACGAAAAAAATAGTTTAGGCTGTTCAAATCGCTCAAGATTTAACCTAAAAAATGCCTGAAATGAAAGCCATCGCGATGCGTTGCGTTCAACATTTTTATAAATCAAGGTATCTATGTATGCACTGTAATAAAATTGATATTAAAAATAATTATAGGAGGTTGTGTTCAAGACACGATCGCATTGTTGACATAGAACTACGCTGTAGTTTAATTCAAGTCGCTTGTTTATAACTGCGGATATTATTTTATAATGCTACGAAAATTTTGAGATAACCATTCTACCAGTTTGGTCGCCCCAAAATGTTTGTTTTATTGTAGAATCATTTGACGATAATTGTTTGATGATTCATTCTTGTGCTCGCAGAACAATACATGCTCGAGATAAGCCCAGCTGTCATCTTTAGTGGCGAAAGTTTTGCTACTGGCAATGGAAACCAACTCACATACAAAATTCCAGAACGACATTTACTTGCATGGAGACTAAATAAGCGAAATAAACTCTATCTTCACGCGAACCCAAATAAATGAATGACTCATTATAACTTAACTTGGTATTCCACAAATAATTTTTTGGTGCACAATCTTAATACCTGCTTCACCATAACGTCAGTCAGTCAATGCTTTGATGCAATGTCAAAGGCACCAACGAAGCCTTTATGATGATAGAAAACATACAATGTTAACTGCCTGGAAAAAGGCTGAATATTTGCCTCAGCAGATATTCAATACTTATACCCTAGCGTAAATAACTATTTCCCGCTATCTCCCTTCCTTGTTTGTATTTTCATTACAGATGGGGTTTCAGCGTAGCGAAGATGCACTATTTTTACGTACGGGTTATGAAGCACGCACGTACGCACACAAGTATCCATTTATCGATGGCTTGAAGCAACTAAATATACACACACTTATCTCTGTTATATATTGCCAGTTTAGATTAGCTTAGCTGTCGTCTTTTGTGGGAAGAGTTTTCCTATCATCATGTGAAACCAAATCACTGATAAAATTCCAGAACATTTATTTTCTTGGTGAGCTGACGATAGCCTAGCTTGATGATTCCCCACACAATTGTGTAGCTCAAAACATTAATGCAATGGCATCAGTTTGATGGAATGATTGCAATGTCAGAGACATTAGCGAGTAAGTAAATTGGTCACGTCCACAGCTCAATCCGAAACGAAGACATGTGATGGCGCAAATCAAGGAAGAACAAGCGATGTTCATTGTTTCGTATCCAGAACGATACTGAAAGTTTGCCTTTCCTCCCTTTTCTTGTTGAATTAAAGAGACTTTCAATTTCTTCAGTTCATTCGTCTCTAGCCTTGAAAAAGGCCCTTGGAAAACTTGCACTACACCTCCACTCTCATTGCCTTGAGAAAGGCACTCGATCCCTCGCCGTCCAGCTCGTCCAGCAACGATGTTGTCCAGTCGGTGTCCTCACGAAGACTGAAGTTTTGCCTGAGCAAGATCCACTGTTTATACTCTAGGCTTATATTCCCCTTCGTTGTTCTTCTTTTCCTTTGTTCACGTAGACTTTACATCTTACGATTCCCCTTCGTTGCTCGTCGATAAGTTGCTCGTTATTGTAAATCTCCAGAATCCGTTCACGGCAAAAATAGTTATTAACGTTAACTATATTTCATAAAAACGTGACCTGTTTTCTGATTTGGCACCCTTAATGAAAGACGTAGTTCTACGTAAAAATATGATTTATTTTTTATTTTTGCTTCAAACAATACATGTAACCACAAATTCAAACCTTCATACACTATTTTTAATCATGATTTTAGTAGTTTTATACAAAAAATATTCAAATAATTGAACCGTCGGTCGTTAAATCGTTAAATAGAATGAATTCATATATGCTGTTAAATGACAGGCGGCCCGCTACATCGAACTTTCATCCACACATTCGCTAGTAAAGCTAAAGCCAAGCGTATCGCTGGCAAACTGGAAGTGTTTTCGGATGAACACAACGAATTGGTAGAATTCTTCAAATCACAGTTGTTCGGTTTACAAAATGACAATCACGTTGCCGTCATCAACTCTGATAAAACATCTTCTGGAGAGCACGTGTCAAGATTCGGTGCGCAAGCGTTACTGAAATCATAAAAGGCGTCTGCACAATGACGTGAGTAATTGTGATTCGAGAAAAAAAACAATAATCTGGAATTTATCGTTGACGCACATCGTTCATACGACTCTCTCCATGTTCTTCTTCAATAGCACTAACGTTCCCAACGTTCGTCTTGATGAATATTGAACGCAAACGTTCAACAACGAGATCTTTCTACAGGTATTCCATTCATTATGAACATCATTACTCATTTTGAAATGATGTTGATGCATGGCTATAGCCGACGAATGAAACAAAGGAGTGCGCTCGATGGATTTTATGTGTATCGTATGATGTCATTATATGATGTTTTGAGCTGTGCCAACAATTCATGGTCGACATGTACGCGAAGGTAAAGAGCGAGCGACTTCGATTCTTACGACCTAATCAACATAAGGTGCGTGATGAAGCATACATGCACATGGGAAACGCTATCATGAGCCACGCCGTAACAGCATCAGAGTCAAAATCATCCAAACGGATTGCAATTTTGCATTCTGAAATCCGTTCGACTCAAGTCCAATCGAGTTGTGCAAATGTGTCCACCTTGCGACGCAATTCGACATAGACAACATTGAGCTCCGTGTTCCATTTCTTTGAAGCAAAAATGCAAAATGGATATTCGGGGGGAATGTGTTTATTCCCTTTTAAATCAAAATTTGTTAAGGAAAATTAATTCTACATATCAAAAATGTGAAATGTGAAAAAGGCAACATATTCTCTGAAACTGGAAGAAAAATCATGAACGAAAATTGTGTCTGACGATGAGTTTATGCTATGGATAAAGTTTTGGTGGAAATGCAAGGAAATTTATAGACAATAAAGTTAAGTTAGGACCAGGACTAGGACCTGTGCGCGCGTTTTATTTTCGAGAGACGAGTATCGATTATCTCTTCCTCACAAACCTTCCATGTGTAAGCGATGAGATCGAACTTTAGCACACGGGCTAGGGATTGGCTCTTTCTCTTTTCTTTCGAAAAATATGGAGATGCGCTCAGACTTCCTGTGTGCACGCGTCTAAATTTCGAGAGACGAGTATTGATTTTCTCCTCCTCACAACAAGTTGTGAGGAAGAAAAATCGGTAGGTACTCGCCTTTCGAAAATTAAGCGCGCACATGAAGTCCGCTCGCTCGGCTGCCTTCTGCCTCGCTCATTTGTTGCAGACAGCTTCCAATGACTTTGTGAGAAGCGAAACTGGATGACGCAAAGCACACTGTCTCTTTTGCGTGCTGTGCGAGATCTCGGAAAGTCTGAATACTACGTTGAGACGGCGAAGTTCCTCTAGGAACGTTAGTGCCATTTAAAAAGAAGAATATGTAAAAAAAACCTCAGCTCTCAAGAAAAAATATAAAGAAATATGAGGGGCTTAGAATGCAAGGGGTGTAAGTGACTTGATCGATTTCTCTTCATCAACTTTTTCTTTAGTTAACTCAACTGCAAAATCGTTCCAATATGAGTTTGCTATACCATCCGATCTGACCTTTCTTCAAGATTGTCAAATACAGCTGGGAATGAATTTACAGCTAAGTTATGACCAAAAGAGAGAGTCGATGTAGAGAAATCGATCAAATCACTTACACCCCTTTCATTCTAAGCCCCTCATATATATTGCCATTGGTCTCGAGACCATCAAAACTATAAAAATCAGATTCAATCAATAATAATAGAACCAAAATTTTTATTTTCTGCAACTGTAGTATTTTTAAATAGATGTGTCGATCGTCAAAATCGGTCCAGTAGTTCAAAAGTTATGATTTTTTAAAAAAAGACAATTTTGGAAAATTGTGGAAAAAGTGATTTTTTGGACCACTCTAAAATGGAAATGATCACCCTAACGAAAAAATAGAAAAATGCGGCTCTAATCTTTAGCGATGGAGAACAAATTTACCACTTTCCACAAAAATCTGATCACCACTATATCGGTTTAGCATGGAATGGCTGATTGTTTATCTGAAGAAAAAGATAGGTGGGTAATGTCGGGGACATAACCGGAGTGACGTAGAACTATACAAAGGGGACAGCTTTTGCTAAATATATATTTTAAATATATTGTATTCTTTTCTTCTCCTACGTAAATACCTACCTATCTACCTGAAAAATGGATTAGTTTACTGTTTACTCTTTATGAACATGTTGGGGGTTCTGAAAAGAACCTTTGTTGTGTTTTTGCTTTTTTTTACAAACTTTCTCAATTTTTTCTCACTATCTCATAGTTGATTCTTGATTTTTTTTCTGAAGGCTTTGTACTTATTAAATGTTCAACGCCAGGCATCTTTTGGCGTATGTACATATCGTACAATCAAAATTATGGCTGTGATAGGGAATGCATAGGTGGTCATCAGCTCATTCACTGTTTTGCCACCCAACTCGATCACTTCGGCGGCCGAAACTATATAACGGCGGCTAGGTGGACTGGTGCACTGGTACTAACGCGCTCGGCCTAGCTACCCTTGCGGAGCAATTGGCGAATACACCTACGCGGAACTAAAGACCAACACGGTTCGAGCGGGATTTTATCTTTCCCTTCACTTTTCCTCCTTTCTCATGTCCAGACATGGCTGCTTGTGTTAGTTTGTTGATGTGTTGTGATGCGAAACGATGTGGTGTACGGTTTGAATGAGAATGATCGTTACGGCAGCGGAGCGGGGATTTTTAAGCTGGCTGGCTCGAGAATTACGCATGTGTGAGACTGCGACCAATGTTTCGTTCTTTTTTTTCCTTTTTCCTTCCCAATCGTGCTTCATTCTATTTCGCTGCTGCTCTGGTTGCCCGTTTTGGTCGGTACGATTTGAGGAGCACAAAATGGACCAATCAAAAATGGGCACATAGTGCATTTTGACAATGCTTGATATTTCACAATTATTCAATTATTTATCTCAAGAAAAATGAAATGTTATTCGTTATGATAGATGCGTAGATATATTTCCTATCAATTGATGCAGACACCTTTGCGATTTATTGAGAAATGCTCGAGTTATAAGCGTTCCAAATCTTGCATTTTTTCCTACTTGTTCATTGCCTAGATTTTCATTTCACCCCCTATATCTTCCGGTTAGACGTAGTCCTACGTCAAAATAAAATGTTACTCATTGTGATAGCCGCGTTTGAATATTTCCTATCAATTGATACAAAATCTTTGTGATCAGTTAAGAAATACTCGAGTTGTAAGCATTCGAGATATTTCATTTTTTCCTACATGTTCAGTGTTTTTTTACATTTTACCCCTCACATAGTACACCCAAACTAGCGTTGGCAGGAAACATTTCATCTTTGGCAGAAATGATGCCATTTCGTGTGCTGGAGGGTCAAATGGGCAAATAATGAGCTGTTTTAAAAGCTTAAAAATGGTTTGTATATATGCGAGCAGACATCTCTTTCTGTTTTCTTTTCTCATTTCATTTGGAATTGTGCCAAAAAAAAAGTCCATACGACCGTCAATGGGGATCGGACCAAGGCCGGCTGGAATGCAAAGCTATTTCACACGAACACGCTATCCATATAGCTGCCAGTGCTGTTACAAAGAAGCGTGATAATATTACACCTCATCATAACATGAAGTTGGAAAGTGTTTTCTAAGAGGATAAAGAAGAACATGAACGAGAATATATCTTTCTCTGTCTGGGCCGTGTATTTGGCAAACTATACGAAAAGCTTTCATATGCTTTCATTTAAATGTGTATCCTGTTTTGCTCGCTCAAATTGGCTCTAGCATATATATATATATATATATATATATATATATATATATATATATATATATATATATATATATATATATATAAATGTATTTCTGTCTGTCTGTCTGTCTGTCTGATTCTTATGGACTCGGACACTACTGAACCGATCGACATGAAAATTGGTATGTAGAGGTTTTCGGGGCCGGGGAAGGTTTTCGTGATAGTTTGAGACCCCCCCCCCTCTCCAAGGGGGGGCTGCCATACAAATGAAACACTAATTTCTTCATCACTCGAGAATAAATCAAGCAAATTCAACCGAATGCATCTGGAGGTTTTAGAGTGCAATAAATGTTTTCACGGTGGTTAGACACTCCACCCTCTCTCTAATGGGGGGCTGCCATACAAATGAAACACAATTTTCTGCAATACTCGAGAATTAATCAAGCAAACGAAACCAAATTTGGCATGTGGAGGTTTTAGGGTGCAATAAATGATTCTATGGTGGTAAGATACTTCTCCTCTCGCTCTTAGGGTGGGCTGTCATACAAATGAAAAACAAATTTCTGCATAACTCGAAGACTAATCAAGCAAATGGAGCCAAATTTGGCATGTGAAGATTTTAGGGGGCACGAATCGTTTCTAGGATCAATAGACACTACTCCCCCCTCTCTAAAGGGGAGAAGAGAGAGAGGTCGGTGTCCGAAAATAATCTGATATTATAATAATGAGTTTTGGTAGAAGTACTAGGATTTTTTTAGTAAAAGGTAAATTCAACGGGGTCGATTAGGGGATCAATCAATGAACAGTTCTGCGATTGGACTTATGAACTTATGCTTAGTAAGAAAACGTGAATGTTCGAAGGTATTGATAACAATAAACCAATTTTGGGCGGGACGAAGTTTACCGGGTCAGCTAGTATATTATACAAATGATATACATTTTCTGTTATTTTTCCGCTCATTTAATGTTATACGAGGTATGGCCATTAAATAACTAGATTATATATTTTAAAAATTACAGTACAACGATATGCTCCCCTTCAATATACTCCCCTTGGCTCCTTTCCATACGTTGTTTCCATTGTTCGTAGTAAGCAGTGCTGAAACTCTTCTTTGGTGATGGCGTTCAAAAGCCGCGTCGCTTTTTCCTTCGCCTCTTCTACGGACTGAAATCGGGTACCTTTCAACACGGATGGGGAATAAAAAAAAAGTCGCATGAGGTTAGATCTGGCGAGTACGGGGCATGTTCGAGCACTGGAATGCCTTTATCGGCTAAAAATTGCTTCACCGCCCTCCAGGCGCGCAGTCTCATTATTTAATAGCCATACCTCGTAAATCGGGATGCCATAACATGTGCTAAAAATTAACTTTGGGTGTACTCTTAGATGTAGTCATACGTAATAAAAACAACTACTAAAACTAAGTTCTCGATTTTGATCGTGACAGCAACACACTACAACAGATAATAAAACATCGAACTCATATTTTATTGCACAGTCCCGTATTCGCACTTCTACGGTGTGCAGATGTACTGGATGTGAAGGCAAAGATTGCTTTAGCGAATCGACCAATTGGAACGCGGGATTTTCATTTAGATAATATTTGATATTCTTCAATTGTTCGATAGTTAGTTTCATAAAATATACTTTTTTGACGTAGAACTACGTCTTTCAGGAAGGGTGCCAAATCAGAAAATAGGTCACGTTTTTATGAAATAAAGTTAACGTTGATAATTATTTTCACTGTGAACGAATTCTCATGATTTGCATACCAATCGAATTGGAAATTCTCTAAGATTTGTTTGATACACTATACATTACAATTAGCTAATCTCTAAACGGTTTAAATTCATGAAAACTGGAAGAACTTCCTTTTTTCCCATACATTTGTTCTGCCGATTTGTGTGTTAACCCTACCCGTATTTCGAATGCTTATAACTCGAACATTTATTAACAGATCGGAAAGATGTTTGCATCAATTGATAGGAAATATTTCTACGCGTCTATCCAATTAATAAAATGTAATTGTTCATGAGATGAACAATTGAATAACTGTAAAATGTATAGCGGTGTCTAAACGCCCTAACTGCCGAGTTTTGATTGATCCGATTTACGGTTTCCCCAACACAGACTTCAGAATCGATGTACCTGTGGAAATCCGTTTTGCAAATATACATGCCAGTCCGGGGTATTTTTTGGAGTTGAGTATTCTTGTACTCGCTTGTTGTGCAGACCGGAATATGTTTCCCTAAAACGTACTTTTAAACTGAGAAGCCTAGGAAAATCGTCATTTCAGATACGATCAGATTAGAGGTGAGGTCAGAGGTGAATGAACTTTCGCGGTTCGAGAACTACGTAAACATGAGATGTGCAATAATTTCAGAGGGAAATGTAAAATACAATGATCGTTTGACAATTCTTCCGTTTACATATTTTGGTAGTCCTAGACATCATATCAAACGTTGAAGGACATTCATCAATTTTATTTGTGACGAAGAACATAATCTATTACTAAAATATCGATGCATTTTAATATAATATTCGAAGTGGTAAACATGTTGATTGCATAATATAATTGCGTTATTCTACGTCGAAAATATGCGGTCATGCCCTTACAATATTTTTTCATTGTAATAAATTGTTATGGAGTGCCCAAATCGATTTATGCAAAAATTTCATAAATCCATCAGGTAATGATTGAGTAATAAGCGTTTGAAATTGTATAATTTTCACGATCTACAAATAGTTTTGTAATCAACCGCTTCTTCACATATCCATTATCTCTCTTCAAACTTATCCATGGACTCAACCCCGGGAAATGCGAACTGTCGTCTTGAATAAGACAGCCACTTGATCGATTCCATCGGCGACAACCAATTTTCCATGTACCGAACACACCCACAAAAAAATGAGAATTTTCGCTATAGCATTTCTGTCTGCCGCTCCGCAGCGTACACATATTTGACACGTGTCAACCCCTTTCTAACAATTCTCCGGTACTGTGAAACCATATTCTCTGTGACACTGAGCCGGTACCTCCCCCGCCTCCCGTGCATTCAACATGTGGCAGTTGACAGCGGAATGCAATTGCTTGTCACAACAAATAAATTTTTATTCCAACACAAGCCGGCTGGAAAGTTGAAAGTTGGCGAATGCAGGAGCAGGCAGGCAGGCAGGCAGCATTCACATATATGAACGTGAAGAAAAGTAAAATCTATCGACTATCCTCAAACCAATGTTCCCGCCATCCGGGAACATAGTACAGAGCTAGCTGCCAGCGCCATCTAGTCTCTATTTTTATCTGTCCGCAGTGTCACAGCTGCCGCCGCTAACTCACTGCGCCGCAATGGCGACCGGGAAACCAGTACTAAAGCGATTGGTTAGTGCCGATAAAAGTGTACTGATAGTGGAAGCGAAATTATTAAATTTTAAATGAACATATGCGGGACAAACGTCGGCACTGTCGGCTCCGACGACGGAAGGAAGAGGTTTAAATGGAAGCGTGTGGACAATCATCGGGGCCATCGCTTTTGACACATTCACTAACTCAGACGGAGAAAGGGAAGAGAGAGAGTTTTCATGATGGTTGCCGAGTGATCCACCCAATTTCCAGTGTGCGGTGACGGGTATCAAATCAACAACGTTTTGACACAGTCTGACACAGGCTGGCAATCTGCATGATTCATGAGATTGGAGCTCAAAATTCAAATCACCCCCATCATAACCTCACTAAGCAAACTTCGTCTAGTTTTGGAAGGGCACCCACTGTGGACGAGACCTCTTTCGCTATCTCCTGCCAGCAGGGAGAGAGAGTGTCTACAACAGGACATAGTAAATCAAACAGCTCCTCATCTGGATCCGGTTGGCGCTCGAGTGGGTGGGAGGATTTTAATTTATCATGTAAATTTTGCTTCGATTTTTTGGTCTTACGTTCTTCGCTAATGACACACGATCATCCCGGGACTCGTTTCTCGGGAGCGGGGGCGAGCAGGCTGGTGAGCATAGACGCCATTATTAATTAAAACGGCTTATCTTGCAAGCCCCAAACCGGAGCAAGTAAAATGGATCGGCGTTACCCAGAGCATGGATTTGTTTGCTTTTAATTTGCAACTGTGCCGCGCAGATTCGCCGGTGGATGGGCAGAATGTTGCGCTCCTTGGCACCTTTCGGTCGGTGAGTGGGCGAACGAACGAACCGAACCGAACTGAACGGTGGCGGTGAAGTTTGTCAAACATGTCAATCAGCTTCCGCTCGTCGAATTTTAATTGAGGATTTTAGGTACCGGCGGTGTTTGACGAATTGATTTTTACTACGCCGTTTAACTTCATTGAGAATGCGGATACCAATTGGATTTATTGCTTCTAGAGTCTGTATAATTGCTCCAATTTATCGGAACGTTGTAGCAGTTCTACAGATTCATGATAGGTCGATATGATATTGTTAGTTTTTTTAGTCAGTAATAATAACAACTTTGATGCCGGGTTTAGTTCGGTGATCTTTTCGAACGGCAACAGACAGACACGTTAAGCACATGCTTGTAGATAGTTTCATTCGGTATTCGTACCTTTACTATCCTCACCAGGGCTCGGCATAGTCATATTCAACTGAGGATAATCAGCCGACTATGAAGAAATTTCCCGTCGTATTGAACTGGAAATGACTTTTGGCTTTTTCGCGCAGTTTCTCAGTCAACATTACTCAATAGTCTGTCGGGCGTTTAGTCGCTACCTCCCTCTACCGACTCGACATTCTCATTTCATTCTTCCCCGTCAAATGAACTGTATTGCATTTTGAAGCTCTCTCTTTTCAAAACGAATTCGTTTCTCTCTCTCATATATCACGTATACACACTTTTAGGAAAAATTCAGTGTTTGCCAATGGATCCATCCACTGAATAAATCGCTTATGTTCATCCAAATATGATCTTACAGAAATCATTTTCCCCAGCGGCATTCTTTTATTGTTACGTGCTACAAATCACGACACAAAAACTATAAAAACTATTGTATGCTTCGGAAAATATTTATTTATTTTTTATAATGTAGGTACATGTCTAAAGTTTTTATTTGCATTGTTTTTAAGATCAAATCTGTTAGGTGACGTCCCCAATTCTCCATACATTGCGTAAACCGATTTCTGGTGTTTGTCATGACTTTTGTTAGCATAGCAGGTGTTATGTTGGCAATTTCTTCTTGGATGTTGGTCTTCAAATCTTGTAGAGTTCTTGGACGGTTCACATAAACACGGGATTTCAAAAAACCCCATAGAAAAAAATCACAAGGGGACAGATCGGGAGAGCGTGCCGGCCATTCCAAATCGCCTCTAATTGAGATAAGGCGCTCTGGAAAGTGTTCCCTCAAAACAGCCATAGATGCTTTTGAAGTGTGTGCTGTTGCACCGTCTTGTTGGTACCTGTGGAACGGTGCAATGCGTACCTCTTCAATATATCTTGTACCGGTTATGTATTCACCTTCTCATGCGTACCTTTCCGTACCTACATTTTGGTTGTGTCGGATGCGCTGACAGCAGTATAAATTCGTATGCCATACAGTGCGTGTCTATTCAAGACGATCGAAACCATATTGACGTAGGACTACGTCTTTCATTTCTATACCGGGGTGTAAAATCAAAGTTTCGAAACCGAAAGCGTTACGCCGGAGACCGAGATTTTGAGCGTTAATAGCTCCTAAACAACTGAACGAAATGGTATGATAAGCACTTCATTCGAAAGATAAAATGTCTACGCGTTATATACTTGTTACTTCTTGATCCAAAAACTTGTTTCAATAGCCTTAAAATTGTTCTCAAAACAGGCTATTGAAATCACCAATCGGTATATAAGCGAGCGCCGCTCGGAAATCCACTCAGTTCTAATTGAACAGCGATTGGAGCATGTTGTCGCTGTTGTGGTGAAGCTCTTCGTTTATCATGAAAGCGCGGATGAACGGTGTCACCAAGAGCCTGTTTGTGCACCCTAGACCAGAAGGGAATCCATCAGGAGGAGAGTGATGCCACAAACGGTTCCCTGGGAAGACATCGCTACACACACATACACGCGCGGAATTCTTTCCGTTTGGATGCCATTCAGCATCGAGAAAGTTCCGGAAAGTTCTAATCATTTCTGGAAAATAATCTGCCAGTTCCTCTGGGAATTTAAAAATACATTCATGTGAAAGAGTTTATTTGAATGTTTTCTATCCATGTAACACTGTGACCAAATACATTTGGTTTTGTGATTTTTCAATCAATCGCAATTAACAGGATAGCTTCTGAAGATTATTCTTCCCCATCAGTAGGATATTTCCGTATCCAATATTGTATGCGCCCGCAATCGATTATTGCTCAGTCGCCGAAAGTTCCGAGCTCAGAGAGTTCATTCCCCTATAGTTTGCCTTCCAAATTGCCATCGTAAACCACACCTTCTCTCGATTCAATCACACACAAAAAGCATACTTAAGCGATATTTTGGTGGTGAGACACATTCATTTTTCGTGAGGACATCGACAAGACAACATCGTTGCCTAACGTGCTGGAGGAGGTGGACGGTGAAGGATCGACACATACACGCGCAGAATTCTTTCTGTTTGGATGCCATTCAGCATCGAGAAAGTTCCGGAAAGATCTAATCATTGCTGGAAAATAATCTGCCAGTTCCTCTGGGAATTTAAAAATACATTCATGTGTTAAAAATACATATTCATTTATTCATTCATTCAGAATGGATTTAGATTCAACTTCAAACAAATGATCTCTAAATCAACGATAGTCCTACGTCACCCTTGCGGTTATACCATAGATATAACCCACTTCCTGTTTTTACGTATTTACTTTGAATAAACGTGTTCGAGTGTTTTTACAAAAGTAATTTCCGCGAGTTTTGTTATTTCCTCTATCGTTCACCGAAATTATCCCAGCCTTGTTTATTCCGCTGCATTGGACTCTACCAACCATCAGTACCAAGTGTCCCCCAAATCCAAATTTTCTCACACGCGTTCATCCGAGAATTGGTGTCACGTTCTGAAAGTTCCTGCACTATCGTCATCTTATAGGGATGAAAATGAAGATCATCACAAAGAATTCTTCTCACAGAACGATCGGACAGTCCAAGGGCAGATGCGTGTTTGCGCGCAGAACGCCGTGGCGATCGCAACATTGACGCTCTCACTGCTTCAATGTTCTCAGGTGATCTAACGAGCCGAGGGACTCCAGTTCTTCCTTTTGTCGCACTTGCAGTTTGTCTGAATGTAGTGACCCATGTAACAATTGATTTGCGGTATGGGACGGGAGCCAACGGGGCTATATTAGAGCGATTCCGAAATGCACGCTGTGTTGCAATAACTGAACATCCGCTTGAAAAGTAAACCTCAACGGCAAAGGCACGCTCCTCACTATACCAACGCATGATGGCGACTGAACCGTGTCGGGACAAAACTTTACAGTGGGCCTGATTACGAACGTCACTTCACGGTGAAAACGAAATTAAGTGCATACAAATCCAATACAATCCATTCCGTTTTCACCGTGAAGTGACGTTCGTGATCAAGCCTAGTATCCCCTCTTGAACGAGACCACTAGGGCTCCGCTATGTCATCAACTAACTGAGTGGCGCGCATTTTAAAAAAGGAAGTTATTCTGCCGCACCCTGTATAAACAAGATACATTTCATGAAAGTGGCAAAAAGTTATGAGGTAAAAAGAGTTTTGCGATGTTTTGATCAATTTTTTTCAGTTTTGGAAATGACGATTTATATACCTAAAATAATTGGAAAGTTCGTAACTACACTGTCATGAAAACCTTCATTCTATAGTATTCGTTTTTGTGAAAAAGTTCAAGGTTTTTTTTTTAAATTCGAATAGTTCAAAAATTGCTTGTGGGGCAAAGGTGCGCAGTGGCTGTGGCAGGAAGAGGCTCATATCAGAAAGATATTTTTGATTGTAATCTTCTTTTATTGACATTTCTACTTCTGCTGGGATGTGTCAGCGAGCACCTAGGGCGGTCCAGATAGGTATTTACGAGTGAGCAGTCTGAGGATCTGGCGGACCACTGCAGGGCACTGGACAAAGCTCTCTATGGTATGACTCTCAAAGATTTACGGCGTCTGGCGTTTGATTTTCCGGAAGCCAACAACCTCCAGCACGAATTCAACCAAGTTGCAAAACTGGTAGGAAGTGATTGGGATTCTAGCTTCATGAGGAACCATCGTCTGTCTCTTCGAACCCCACAACAGCACAACGAAGCAACAGCGCTCCAAGGCATAGCGTCAGAATCCTCAGAACCGAAATGCAAGATGAGGAATAGAAATAAACAATTGCTTAAAAATAATTCAAAATGATTTTCAAATGAAAAATATTTTTATTTTAACATGTATTCAATTTAATAATGCTTATGTTTCGTTTATGTTTATGTTTTCAAAATGAACTTCAAATAAATATTATTTTGACGTGGGACTACGTCTAACCGGAGTATATGGGGGGTAAAATGAAAACCTAAACACAGAACATGCAGGAAAAAATTAAAGATTCCGAATGCTTATAACTCGAACATTCCTTACCGGATCGGAAAGATGTTTGCATCAATTGATAGGAAATTTTTCTACGCGTCTATCGTAATTAATGCTATTTTTCATTAGATAAAGAATTGAATAACTGTAAAATATTAAGCGTTATCTAAACGACCTAGCTGCCTCGTTTTGATTGGCCCGATATACGGCTTCCCCAACACAGCCATAATAACCAAGCAGCCTTGGGGAAATCGGCATTGCAAATACATGAAAGTCGGGGGTATTTTTGTTCCGACTGAAAGGTGTTTCCCTAACACAGACTTCAGAATCAAGGTGTGAGGGGGAGTTGGCATTGCAAATTCATGCAGTTCAGGGGTATTTCTGTTCCGACCGGAATGTGTTTCCCTAACACAGACTTTTAATCCAAGGAGCGTGGGGAAATTGGCATTGTAAATAACGTAAGTTGGAGGCATTTTTCTTCCAACTGAAATGTGTTACCCTTACACAGACTTCAAATTCATGAAGCGTGGGGAAATTGGCATTGTCAATTCATGCAAGTCGGGGGTATTTTTGTTCCGATTGAAATGTGTTTACCCAATATACGTACTTTTGTACTCGCTTATCTTTGTGCAGACTAAAATATGTTTCCTTTACACTGTCTTCTAAACTTGGGAACCTGGGAAAATCGTGCAGACATTAGAGGCGAATGAACTTTCAAGTTTAAAGCAAGCAAAATTCATATGTGCTGTTCACTGAATTTCTACGCACACCATTTGATGATTAGGCAAAATATTGATAACCAGTTGCTGCGATAACGCCTATCGATCAAACAATATGCGTTCGACGTACATGTCAAAATCGAAACTGAGTGCCAGAAGTTCATCAATTCATGTAAATTCGCTGTTCGAAGAAGAGAGATTCAACCTTCAGAGTGAAATGTAAAATAAAATAATCGATTGAAAATTCTTCCGTTCACATAGTTTGTCCTAGGCATCAAACCAAACGTAAAAGAACTGTCATTCAATTTACTTGGAACAAAGAACATAATCTATCACAATGCATGCATGACATTACATGGCATTTTTTACTCTTTACTTAAAAAGTAAAGATATTGAATTCAATTAAATTCGGAAATTGTTTCACTCAATCAAAAATTTAATCAATACAAACAAATGATTGCTAAGCTAAGGTAGTCCCACGTAAACCTTGCGAATATATCATAGATATAACCCACCCATTTTTTTTTCAATGAGTTGCAAAATAAATCAAGTGAAGGTAACTATGTATTTATAAACTTGATATATGTTAATAAAAATGGTTTAGTGTCCATTCCTCACGATTTAACTCAAGAACGGAGCAACGGATTTAAACAGTCAGTATCAGGATTGATGCGTTTTAGTCTGCATCAGGTTCATATGTCAAAAAAGAAATTATATACCGCGAATATAGATTATGTACATAAACATAATTTTTGTGGGAACTTGAGTGTTCGAAATGATTTATATCAATATATCAATTATGGGTGGGGCAAAGTTCGCCGGGTCAGCTGGAAATTCAAAGCACATTCTATTTTAGATGGAAAATATTCGAGGTATACAATTAACAATAGTCCATACAAAGTCAGAGAGACGACACTACTGGCTGTCATATCGGTCTGTTTCATTGGGTTTGACATTCGTTTGAATCGAGGATGCCGAGTGATTTTTGACGTAGAACTACGTCTTTCATTAAGGATGCTAAATCAGAAAACAGATCACGTTTTTATGAAATAAAGTTAACGTTAACAACTATTTTTGCTTAGGGGTTTTGGCAGGCGTACTCCCACTAAAAGATCGCTTCAATTTATTATCTCTTCGGTTCCTCATCCGGTGTAAGGTTATGAACCCATTGGTGATCGGAAAATTTGAGCAGCTGATCGAGCTAAATTTTCATTCTGGATTCATGAGCTCATATCATGAATTCGTCTCCATGCAGGTTGATCCTTCTTCGTATATTCCCAACCGTGTTTGTTTTCCTGACTACATCAATTCCTCTGTGCATTTTGATCTGTCCATGAAGCAGGATATCCATGGAATTCCAGATTATCATCGATCGGGGATCGTTCCTACGATTTTCGAAGCAAAGTATGGGCGTGTCAATTGTGATAATATGTACTTTACTGATGGGTCCACTATGAATGAGTCCACAGGATTTGGAGTGTTCAACAAATTTTGAGCACCTCATACAGTCTTCAGTATCCTTGCTCAGTGTATATTGCTCAATTGGCAGCAATACACTGGGCGCTGGACAGCGTCGCCTCACGACCTGTTGAACACTATTACATTGTAACGGATAGTCTGAGCTCTGTCGAAGCTATCCGTTCAGTGAGGTCGGAAAAGCACTCGCCGTACTTCCTTGAGAGAATACGAGAAATTTTGAGTGCTTTATCCAGACGCTGTTATGTCATTACCTTTGTCTGGGTCCCTTCACATTGCTCAATTCCGCGTAATGAGAGGGCTGACTCATTAGCAAAGGTAGGTGCAATTGAAGGCGAAATTTATCAGCGTCAAATCGCCTTCAATGAATTTTATTCTTAACTGGCGACACAAATGGAACGAAGATGAATTGGGCCGGTGACTCCACTCAATTATCCCTAAGGTTAGCCTCAATCCGTGGTTCAAAAGTCTGGACTTGAGTCGAGACTTTATTCGCACCTTCTCCCGACTCATGTCCAATCACTGTTCGTTAGACGCGCTGCTTTTTCGTTTTAATCTTGCCGACAGCAATCTCTGCGGTTGTGGCCATGGTTACCACGACATCGAAAACGTTGTTTGGTCGTGCGAGTTGTATCTTGTCGCCAGATCGAATTTAGAAAACTACCTTCGGGCTGGAGGAAAGCAGTCCAATGTGCCGGTGAGAGATGTGTTGGCTCGGTTAGACCTTGATTACATGTCCCAAATATATGTTTTCCTTAAAGCTATCGATCTTCGAGTGTGATTATTCATACATCCTTTTCCCCTCCTTTTCGTCCTTCGCGAGCTATCGGTTCCCTTCCTACTAACATTAGAATAAGTTAAATTGTAAACACATATTAAATGTAAGGATAGTTTTAAGAATTGAGTGTGAAGTGTCAGTGTGAATGAGAATGTGAAGGTGAGTGCGAGTGTAAACACACATCTCCTTACATCCCATCCTTTTCCTAATGAAAATGTGTCACCCTTCTAAACTCGAGTCGACCGCGAGTTCCTATTTCATTAACCATAGAATTAAGGAAACAACTTGTTGATATATGCTAGTTGAAATATAGTTAAGAGTTTGGCTCCATTAAACTTATGTAACTGAGCCTGTAAAAAATAATCGGATTAATAAAAAAAAACTATTTTTGCCGCGAATGGATTTTGGCGATTTACATACCAAACGAATCGGAAATTCCCTAAGATATCCCTTTGTTTGATATGCTATACATTCCAATCCCATAGTCCGTATACGGTTTAAATTGATGATAATTGGAAGCATTCCCATTTCTTCATACATTTGTTCTGTACTTTGTGTGCTTTCCCGAACAGAGCTGTCAATAACGAGCAACTTATCGAAGAGCAACGAAGGGGGAATCGTAATATGTAAAGTCTCCGTGAACAAAGGAAGAAGAACGAAGGGGAATATTTGCCTAGAGTATAAACAGTGGATCTCGCTGAGGCAAACTTTCATTCTTCGTGAGGAAATCGACTGAACAACATCGTTGCTGGACGGCGAGGGATCTAATGCCTTTCACAGGGCAATGGGAGTGGAGGAGTAATATGACGGATAAAGTAAAGTTTTTCAAGGACCTTTTTGAAGGTCAGAGACGAATGAACTAAAGAAGTTTAAAAACTCAAGCAAGGAAGGAAAACAAACTTTCAGTATCATTCTGTTTAAAAAAGCAATGAATATCGCTTGTTCTTCCTTGTTTTGCGTCATCACATGCCGTGTTTCGGATTGAACTGTGGACGTGACCAAATTACTCAATCACTGATGTCTCTGGCACTGCAATCATTGCATCAAACTGACGCCATTGCATTAAGGTGTGGGGAATCATCAAGCTAGGCTATTGTCAACTCACCATGAAAATAAATGTTCTGGATAGGTCAGTGATTTGGTTTCACATGACGGTAGGAAAACTCTCTCCACAAAGGATGACAGCTAAGCTAATCTAGACTGGCAATATCAACATAAAGGGCTTCTGTTGAGAAGAACGCAAAACGGAAATAAGTGTGTGTATATTTAGTTGCTTCAAGCCATCGATATATATTGATATTTGTGTGCGTACACGCGTACTTCATAATGTGTACGTAAAAATAGTGCATCTTCGCTACGTTGAAACCCCATTTGAATCTGTTCCCGTGTGCATTGACCCTGTAACGATGCAACAATTGCCTATTTTTTATGCTATGACTAGGTGACCCGGCAAACTTTGTCCCGCCCAAAATTTGTTTTTTTTGTTATCAATACCTTCAAAAATTCACGTTTTCTTACTAAGCGCAAGTTCATGAGTCCAATCGCAGAACTGTTCATTTATTGATCTTTCAATCGACCCCGTTGAATTTATCTTTTACTAAAAAAATCCTAGTACTTCTACCAAAATTCATTATTATAGTATCAGATTATTCTAAGACACAATTCTCGTTCAAGATTTTTCAACCACTTTCAGATAACATGTTTCTTCGGTACACGGAGTAAATGATACAGAAAATATTATAGAATAAAGACAGACCCCTCCCTCCTGCTCCCCTTAGTGAGGGGGAAGGAGTGTCTATTCACCATAGGAATTCCCCCCAAAATATTCACATGCCAAATTTGGCTCCATTTGCTTGATTAGTTTTCGAGTTATTTTCGAGTGTGCAGAAATTTGTTTTTCATTTATATGACAACCCACCCTAAGAGACGGGGGAGGAGTGTCGAACCTCCATAGAATCATTTATTGCACCCTAAAACCTCCATATACCTAATTTGGTTTCATTTGCTTGATTAATTCTCGAGTAATGCATAAATTTGTGTTTCATCTGTATGGTCTTTGAGAGAAACTATTTATTAATTCTTGTAGAACTTATTAACGGGTGCGTCATAAGTAGCGGGACTAAATGGAAACACGTTTGGTCCTTTTTTTTTATTTCAATTATTTATTGTATTTTTACAATATGACCACTACATGATGGCGCCATATATATTATTTCAAAATCCTATCAATATGGGTATCAAACGAAAGAGATCGACTAGTAGAACACGGTTATTTATGAAAAATTCAAATCCAAAATTTTAAAGAAATTGTTGGACGGTTTTATTGTAGAGAAATATACTAATGATACAGATTTGAATTTACTAATAACTAAAAAGACGGGTGGGTAATGTCGGGGACATAACCGGAGTGACGTAGGACTATACAAAGTGGACAGCTTTTGTTAAATATATATTTTAATAATATTGTTTTATTTTGTTCTCCTACGTGAATACCTACCTATCTACCTGAAAAATGAATTAGTTTACTGTTTACTCTTTATGAACATGTTGGTGGTTCTGAAAAGAACCTTTGGTGTTGTGTTTTGTTTTTATGATGTGATGCGATGCGATGTTAAACCATGCCATACAACCACACTGGCTTGAAAGAAAATGAGATTTTTTTTGGGGTCCGCGCGTTTTGTACTCTAGCGGTACACACTCACAGGATAGAGACAAATCGGCAGACTCAGCCAAAGGGGCGAGTCCAACGAGACGAACGAATGAGCGTTAAAAGGCAGCGATGGCAAAAAAATATATTCATTACGATTTGTTCGCTCGTTGCATTCACATGCAGTTGTTTCTAACAAACACGAAGGCACCGAAGACTAGTGGAATAGTGGAAAAGCCGCCAAAAAGTTCGGCACGGCGCAGAAGAATATTTCGGAAACCGACAAGAAGAAGGAGAAGGAATCATATGCTATCTACATCATAAGGTGCTGAATCAGGATCATTCCGACACCGGTTTCTCATCAAAGGCGATGAGCGTCAATGCATCTTTGAGCGTATCGTAGCAGAAGCTCCGCGTCTGAACCACTACAATAAGCGGTCAACCATTACTGCGTGGGAAATTCAGATCGCAATCAGTCTGTTGCTGCCCGGTGAACTTGCATGCGGTTTCCGAAGGTACCAAAGCAGTGACGAAGTATACCTACTCCAAGTAAAGAGCGTTTTCCGACTGCTGATCCGGAAGCAAACCCTAAAAAGGGTCCTTTTCAGGACCACAAAATCATCTTTAATCTAAAGAGTTTATTGTTTTGTTATCACTCGATATCCCCATCTTGTTCGGCTAAACCTTCCTGTTTAGCGATTGCGTTTGCCACTCGCCACAGCTTTCACAGTTAGAAAATTACTTCCCATCCAGATTGTAACATGTTGTACAGTAAATTACACTTAATGCGACGTGCCGAAGCACCACTCAGTGTCGCATTGGAAACGATTTTAACCTGTAATTGAACATCTGCGATGACAGTGGTACAGTGTCGACTTTCAATGTGGGATCATAATTTGGATCCCGATTTCTATGTTTACAAAAATGTCCAACCAAATATGTTGCATTACATGTCCGTCCAATTAGCTAAATGTTGAAATAAATGTAAATTACTGTACTTTCAATCTGGAGGCAATTTAAGAATTGGTGAAAATTGAATAATTGCGAAAGTCCATAACCATCAATAAACTCAGAACAACTGACAAATTCACATACTCATCATATCCTGGCAAACAAATTATGAAAAAAATCAATGTGTGTTTTATTATTATTTTGGATATTATTTTAGAATGCATGTTATACAACTGTATTTCGTGAACTCTTTTTTTGAAAGGTTTAATGGCTCTGATAAGCGCCGTGTTTTATGGAATGGTTCCAATTTAGAAAACTTAGTACTCGTGGTTTTGAAAAAAACCATTTCGAACGCCCTCGATGCCGCCTTGTTCTGGATTTGCCACCAAAGTAGTTTGAATAAAGAACAAACTTTTTTTCTTCTGCTACCTGCTGCCGTTTTGCGATTGCGTTTGCCACTCGCCACTCACTGCAACTGCCTGTTGTTGTCGTGGTGTCCACGGAACCGATTGTGGTTTGTTCTGAATGCGGGTTTTCTTATCGTCGCGATCCTCCTTTGCTCCTTGTCCAGACATGGCTGCTTGTGTTGGTTTGTTGATGTGATGTGATGCGAAACGATGTGGTGTATGGTTTAGATGAGAATGATCGTTACGGCAGCGGAGCGGGGATTTTAAGCTGACTGGCTGGCTCGAGAATTACGCATGTGTGAGACTGCGACCAATGTTTCGTTCATTTTTTTCTTTTTCCTTTCCAATCGCGCTTCATTCTATTTCGCTGCTGCTCTGGTTGCCCGTTTTGGTCGGTACGATTTGAGGAGCACAAAATGGACCAATCAAAAATGGGCACATAGTGTATTTGGACAATTCTTGATATTTCACAATTATTCAACTGTTTATCTCAAGAAAAATGAAATGTTATTCGTTATGATAGATGCGTAGATATATTTCCTATCAATTGATGCAAACACCTATGCGATCTATTGAGAAATGCCCAAGTTATAAGCGTTCCAAATCTTGCATTTTTTCCTACTTGTTCAGTGCCTAGATTTTCATTTCACCCCCTATATCTTCCGGTTATACGTAGTCCTACGTCAAAAATAAATAAGTAAAAAACACTTTTTAAGTTCAACGGTTTCATTGTGATTAAACATAATAATAATACAGATGATGCACTAAGCGCTAGAAAATAATAAGGCAAGTAGCAGTTAGTGGTTACCACACTCCTTTCTTCATTAATCTAGGGCATTGATGAGACTTGAAAAAAATCGAGGGACATGTAATGAAACATCTAACTGTAAAAAATGGAAATCTGACGTGGCTTATTTTGAATTTGTGTTCAAATAGTTAATAGTTCATTTGATACACATATTGATGCAGTTTCGATAAAAAAATATTTTTTTCAAAACATTTTGTGATGGCGGCCATTTTGGATTTGCATTTTTCATGAACAACTGTGTTCTACTAGTCAATCTCTTTCGTTTGATACCCATATTGATGGGGTTCTGAGAAAATATGGATGGTGGATAACCATTTTTTAGCGGCCGCCATCTTGGATTTACATTTTTCATCAATAATTGTATTCTACTAGCCAAGCCTTTTCAATTGATACTCATATTGATGAGGGTTTGAGACAATATTTAATCCACCATTTTGTAGCAGCCGCCATCTTGGATCTGCATTTCTCATCAATAATTGTATTTTATTAATCATGCCTTTTCATTCGATACACATATTGATGGGGTTCTAAGAAAATATGTTTTCCACCATTTTGTAGCGACCGCCATCTTAGATCTACATTTTTCATCAATAATTGTATTCTACTAATCAAGCCCTTTCATTTGATGTCCATATTGATAAGGTTTGGAAAAAAATGTATATGGCGCCATTTTGTGCTAGCGGCTATTTTGGATTTGAATTTTTCATAAATAATTGTGTTCTACTAGTCAAGCCCTTTCGTTTGATACCCATATTGATGAGGTTTAGTGAAAATATGAAATCCGCCATTTTGTAGCGGCCGTCATTTTGGATTATCAGGATCATGAAATACGCACTTTTATAATGACTGTAGAGATTAAGATGTGTTCCAAATTTCAGATCAATCGGTCAACAGAAAGGGGGTTAAATATACATTAATGTGGGACAGCGCTACAGACAAAGTTACAAAGTTACCCACGTACATACAAACGGGTCGTATAATCGACCCCGTGCTGTAAACCGAAGAGTTTTGCGGTTTCCCGTGTCGAAAATCTTTGCTCCATACTCCATACTCGATACTAAGTCTTCTAACATACCCTTATGCAATTTCTTCAATGAGAAATTTAATCGTCAACTTTTAACCGTCCTGATTTAAAAGCATTTTCTGAATGTGCTTTTTATTCCGGACATGGGTTGGTGAAATTCACATTTATTTTTGATTTTTTACATTTTTTTTGTTAACAGCTAGGTACCATGTTTGACACTAAACTAAATTGACACAATAGTAACTATCAGTCACATCAATTCAACATGCAAAAAATGTAATGGTTTTGGCATAATATTGAATGTTATGAAAAAGTATCCGGATAAAAAAGCGTCCGGATTCAAAAGCATCACTGTATATAGATTTATTTATTTATTTATTTGATTCGTATTATGTATCTTAAGATTTTAGTCTCATTTAAATGCTACAATGATTCGTAAACAGAATAGTGTGCCTCCAATACAACACCAGATCATCTTCAATCCAATGCTATTCCGTCGATATTTTCGGCAGAATATGGGAATGTTAGATCTGATAAAATGTTCTTTACTGACGGTTCATTCATAAACGAGTCCACTGGCTTCGGCATCTTCAATGAAAATTCCTTTCAAACTCAAAGATCCTTGTTCCGTGTATGTCGCAGAAATGGGTGCGATATACTATGCTCTAGGGATCATTGAAAAACTGCCCATCGACCATTATTTTATTTTTTCAGACAGTCTCAGCTCAACAGAGGCAATCCGCTCAATGAAAGTTGATAAACGCTCATCTTATTTCCTAACAAGAATAAGACATATATTGAGTGTTTTGGTCGAGAAATTATTCAAGATTACCTTAGCATGGGTTCCCTCTCATTGCTCGATTCCGGGGAATGAGAAAGCGGACTCGCTAGCTAAGGTGGGCGCTTCAGAAGGTACACTTTTTGAAAGGCAAATTGCCTATAATGAATTTTTCCAGATTCCTCGTCAGCACACACTCCTTAGTTGGCAGCGCATGTGGAGTGAAGATGAGTTCGGTCGTTGGTTACACACGATTATCCTTAAGGTCTCGACGAGTGCTTAGTTTAAGGGATTGAATGTAGGTCGTGATTTCATTCGCGTGATATCTCGGCTCATGTCCAATCACTACAACCTAAACGCGCATCTCTATCGAATTGGGCTCGCAGCAAACAATCTTTGTGATTGTGGCGATGGCTACCACGACATCGAGCATGTTGTCTGGTCGTGTATTCGGTTCCATGCTGCTCGCTCTCAGCTCTCTAGAGCACTGAGAGCAAAAGGCAGACAATCTGATATCCCCGTCCGGGATACCTTCGGTAGCCGTGATCCTGATCTTCTGCTTCATCTATACCTGTTTCTCAGAAACGCCGATGTCAACGTTTAATGGTGTTTCCTTCGTTGTGTCCCTGTTTTATATCCCTCCTATCCGATCGATAAACTTTTACTTAGTCGCGGTAATACATACACACACTCTTTACAGATACACGGGCCAAAGGTTGTGCAGTCCACTGATCATTCAACAAGAGCCAAAGGTTGTACCGCTCATGACAACTCTACACGAGCTGATGATTGCGCCGGCTAGTGACCATTCTATCCTGGATTCCTCGAGTCGAGAAAGACGCACCACGCTAGATATGGGGTACAGACTAGGGGGGCGTTGCTGATTAATGGTCAGCTGCATCCCAATAGGAAGTATCCCGTGTCGGGCACACGCACAGAGCATTGAAGACAGCAGCATCACAATTACGAAAACACTGCTAATACTAACCTCGAGCCAACCGCGAGTAAACGGTTACATATTAAAGGGTGTGTCACATCAAATTGCATCACGGAAAAAACGCTGTAGAAATTTAATTTTTAGGAATTATATCTTCAGCTTTCGCTTTAAAATCAGATAAGAGTGTATAGATCACGTTGGCCATGCTTCACTGTCAATTTTTCGTAAATTTGGAAAAATGTCGTCGAACGAAAAAGAGTGTCGTGAATTAATCCTGTGCACTCATTTCGAGAATCCGGAGTTGTCACATCAGGACATCGGTAAGATGCTGGGAATCGTCCAATCCACGGTCAGCAGAGTACTAAAACGATACTTCGAGAACCTAACCATCGACTAGAAGGTGAAGAACGGCAAAAATGGATGCTCCGTCAGTGAAAAAGATCACAAGCGCGTAGTTAAGCAGTTTAGACGTGATCCGAGAAGTTCGATCCGGGATGTCGCCAATAAGCTGAATTTGTCAAGTTCATTCGTCCAGCGGACCAAGCAGCGGGAGAGCCTGCGTACATACAAGGTTCAGAAGGCTCCTAACCGCGACGAAAGGCAAAACATGGTGGGGAAGACGCGAGCCCGGAAGCTGTACACCGAAATGCTGACGAAGCCGCATTGCCTGGTAATGGACGACGAAACCTACGTCAAAGCGGACTTTTGTCAGCTGCCGGGCCTGTTGTTCTTCTCCGCAGAGGACAAATTCAGCGTTCCGGAGGAGATTCGCATACAGAAACTATCCAAGTTTGCCAAAAAGTACATGGTGTGGCAAGCGATCTGCTCTTGCGGAAAGCGGAGCGCCCCCTTCGTGATGACCGGCACGGTAAACGGGCAGGTTTACCTTAAGGAGTGCCTATAGAAGCGCTTACTACCACTATTGAAGCAGCACGAGGGCCCGACCATCTTCTGGCCGGATCTCGCTTCGTGCCACTATTCAAAGGACGTGTTGGAGTGGTACGAAGCCAACGGGGTCACCTTCGTGCCAAAGGAAATGAACCCGCCCAACGCGCCGGAGCTTCGCCCAATAGAGAAATATTGGGCGATTATGAAGCAGGCCCTCCGGAAGAACCCAAAAGTTGTCAAATCGGAGGCGGACTTCAAGAGAAAATGGATTTCTGTTAAAAAAAAACTACAACCTGACGTTGTACAGAACCTTATGGACGGGGTAAAGAGGAAGGTGCGAGCATACGGGCTTGGGCTCGAAGTATGAAAAATGGAAAATGCCAAAAGTTGTTTAATAGTTTTTATTTTACTGTCTAAAATTTTCAAAAGGATCGGTCTACTGGGCGAATTTCTACAGCGTTTTTTCCGTGATGCAATTTGATGTGACACACCCTTTACTAACATAGTTATAAGGCAAACATTGTCGAAATATTGAACTCCCGGCCCCGCCAGGCTGACGCCATATGAGCCTTAATGAAAATATATATTTTGGATAAAAAACAGGAAGTGGGTTATATCTATGGTATAACCGCAAGGGTGACGTAGGACTATCGTTGATTTAGAGATCATTTGTATGAAGTTGAATCTGAATTCATTCTGAATGAATGAATATTTAGAGAACTTCGAAAACGAGAGCGTTACGTTGGAGGCACAAGGTTTTATGCATCCAATATTGGATACGGAAATATCCTACTGATGGGGAAGAATAATCTTCAGAAGCTATCCTGTTGATTGCGATCGATTGAAAAATCACAAAACCTAATGTATTTGGTCACAGTGTTACATGGATAGAAAACATTCAATTAAACTCTTTCACATGAATATATTTTGAAAATTCCCAGAGGAACTGGCAGATTATTCTCAGTAACGATTAGATATTTCCACATTTTCCTCGATACTGGAAGCCCACCAGTGGTTAATGCCAACTCGATAACCACCTGTTAATAGCCGCGCGTGTATGTGTGTGTAGCGATGTCTTCCCAGGGAACCGTTTGTGGCATCACTCTCCTCCTGATAGATTCCCTTCTGGCCTAGGGTGCACAAACAGGCTCTTGGTGACACCGTTCATCCACGCTTTCATGATAAATAAAGAGCTTCACCGCAACAGCGACAACATGCTCCAATCGCTGTTCAATTAGAACTGAGTGGATTTCCGAGCGCCGCTCGCTTATATACCGATTGGTGATTTCAATAGCCTGTTTTGAAAGCAATTTTAAGACTATTGAAACAAGTTTTTGGATCAAAAAGTAACAAGTATAGAACGCGTAGACATTTTATCTTTCGAATGAAGTGTTTATCATACCATTTCGTTCAGTTGTTTAGGAGCTATTAACGCTCAAAATCTCGGTCTCCGGGGTAACGCTTTCGTTTTCGAAACTTTGATTTTACACCCCGGTATAGAAATGAAAGACGTAGTCCTACGTCAAAAAAAATACATCCTCACGCGGAATCATATATGATTTTCGGTTTTTGTTTCCCTTTTCCACTTTTGATCAGTATTCATTGCCATGGGGTGGCTTAAATATTATAGAATAACATGTAGAAGGTGTAAAAAAAAAAAATCAAAATGTAACTATACAAATCAACCACCTGTCCATATTACCCACACTGTCCGTATTACCCGCGGTTTCCCTACATCTGTGGTTCTATAGAAAATTCGATTGGTAATACATCCCTGGTAATTGATCAACGCGTACTGTGGAAATTACAAATTTGCTTACCAATAGCCGAACAATGTTTGTAAACTCTAGACCTCCACTGAGTAAGCAATAATATTTTACATCCAACGGAAAGAACCCATAGGGATTAGTAGCCGCCTTTTCCTAAACACTATAAATCAATCGAGCTGCTTAGAAACAAACATCCGACAGAAATATTACGGAATACAGCTGCATATGTTGCTCATATCTTCCAGAATTAGTGCTCTTGCACAACGTCTTGCCTCAAAATGACTGTTCGTCATAAACGACTCGTTTCATTCACCACTGTTTGTGTGATCAGGAAAACGATTACGGATTGTAGTGCTGCTTTTGATTTCTGATTGCCAATCTGTTGCCAGCCCATGCTCGCTAAGAGCGCACTCCAAAAATCTATCAAATCTGACGCAGCATCCCTGGCTGTCCACCGCGGCGAATTGCGAAACGAATTACATTCTCCATTCGACGCTACTGTCGCTATTTTTGAGACGCGTTTTCCCGCATCTCCATCATGCATGATCTATTTTTAAGTCAAAACCATACCATCCGAACCGATTCCGGAGTGCTCTCCACTTGTTCCATTTCTTCGCGTCGGTGCGGTTGGAGAGACCAGGATCTACGTATTCAGCTGGTTGTGAGAAGCGATTTACCTTCCAACCCACCCACCATCGACTGCGTGTGGGACTGCCTGGAATGAGTAGAGGCATCTGTCGGTCGTGTCTCGCCCCCAGCCCCCACAACCTCCACATATCACCGCTAGACGATTATTAGATTTTGCCGTACTTTGTTGCTATTGCGATTGAAGAGGCCGCTAGCGGTGAACTGTGAAGTGGGGCCTTTCTTAACTATGTGTGTCGTAGCGCTGGTTGGGACTGTACCGGTCGGATAGTGCGGAGTGCGGAGAGGAACGAGGTGAACCATTATAGATGGATGGTTTATATGTTTTGAGAACCTAGAAAAAGTTATGTTCTGTTATTATGAGCGGTCGGCCGTCGTTCAGCAGAGTGGGATGACAGGTGGTTCCAGCACCTGTTTAAAATAACTACTGCGGGTAAATATGAACCTCCATAGTTAGTAAGCAACAATTATTCATTCTACTAACGATATGAAGTCATGCCTGGCGAGTGAGTCCACCACGAGCGTGTCTTTGCAATACGCTCAGGAATAATACTTCGGAGTTCTTCCGAATGTACGAGAGAGTATGTTTTGAGTACCACTTTGAATGTGCGTCAAATAATGAAAATAAAATGACCTATGTGATTTTGTCTAGATTACAAATGCGTATTTATCGTCTATCAAATTTGACATGCACTCTGTTTGGGATGTTACCTACATTGGTTTCCGATTCCCGAGCACATTGCAATGACACGGTCGTGGTGGGCTCATTTAATTTTTTAGCTCACTTTTACGTTTTTTAGTTCATATTTTCGTTTTTTTAGCTCGCGAAAATGTTAAAAAAACGAACATAAAACAATAATATTAGAAAATATCAAAAAAACAAATATAAAAAAAATCAAACATTTAAAACTATTTTGAATCGTTTTAATTAAAGAGACATATACTAATACTAAAAACTAAAAAATAAAACAAAGTAAAAACAACTTTTTAAGTTAAACGGTTTCTTTGTAATAATACAGATAATATACTGAGAGCAAGTAGCAGTTAGTAGTTATCACACTCCTCCCTTTAATCTAGATTATTGAAGAGACTAAAATAAAATCGTGGGGCATATGCAGGCTGACCAAACCGTACCGCTTTTAACTCTTTGTGGTCGCTTGTCTGCTCTCAGCCACCACAGCAAGAAACCGTGCTAATCTTATATTTTACTCAACCAAGTATCAGTTATGTTTTTCCTAAACGAAGCTTGATGTCTAATGAACCTGTTCGCGAATTAATACGCTGCTACTATGAGTAAAGGGTGTGTCACATCAAATTGCATCACGGAAAAAACGCTGTATAAATTCGCCCAGTAGACCGATCCTTTTGAAACTTTTAGACAGTAAAATAAAAACTATTAAACAACTTTTGGCATTTTCTTTTTATTCATACTTCGAACCCAAGCCCGTATGCTCGCACCTTCCTCTTTACCCCGTCCATAAGGTTCTGTACAACGTCAGGTTGTAGTTTTTTTTTTGAACAGAAATCCATTTTCTCTTGAAGTCCGCCTCCGATTTGACAACTTTTGGGTTCTTCCGGAGGGCCTGCTTCATAATCGGCCAATATTTCTCTATTGGGCGAAGCTCCGGCGCGTTGGGCGGGTTCATTTCCTTTGGCACGAAGGTGACCCCGTTGGCTTCGTACCACTCCAACACGTCCTTTGAATAGTGGCACGAAGCGAGATCCGGCCAGAAGATGTTCGGGCCCTCGTGCTGCTTCAATAGTGGTAGTAAGCGCTTCTGTAGGCACTCCTTCAGGTAAACCTGCCCGTTTACCGTGCCGGTCATCACGAAGAGGGCGCTCCGCTTTCCGCAAGAGCAGATCGCTTGCCACACCATGTACTTTTTGGCAAACTTGGATAGTTTCTGCTTGCGAATCTCCTCCGGAACGCTGAATTTGTCCTCTGCGGAGAAGAACAACAGGCCCGGCAGCTGACGAAAGTCCGCTTTGACGTAGGTTTCGTCGTCCATTACCAGGCAATGCGGCTTCGTCAGCATTTCGGTGTACAGCTTCCGGGCTCGCGTCTTCCCCACCATGTTTTGCCTTTCGTCGCGGTTAGGAGCCTTCTGAACCTTGTATGTACGCAAACCCTCCCGCTGCTTGGTCCGCTGGACGAATGAACTTGACAAATTCAGCTTATTGGCGACATCCCGGACAGAACTTCTCGGATCACGTCTAAACTACTTAACTACGCGCTTGTGATCTTTTTCACTGACGGAGCATCCATTTTTGCCGTTCTTCACCTTCCGGTCGATGGTTAGGTTCTCGAAGTATCGTTTTAGTACTCTGCTGACCGTGGATTGGACGATTCCCAGCATCTTACCGATGTCCCGATGTGACAACTCCGGATTCTCGAAATGAGTGCACAGGATTAATCCACGACGCTTTTTTTCGTTCGACGACATTTTTCCAAATTTACGAAAAATTGACAGTGAAGCATGGCCCACGTGATCTATACACTCTTATCTGATTATAAGCGAAAGCTGAAGATATAATTCCTAAAAATTTAATTTCTACAGCGTTTTTTCCGTGATGCAATTTGATGTGACACACCCTTTAATAGATAACGGTACTCAATATCAATCAAAGTATTCACCCACACAAGACAACGCACAGTGCGTTAAATTCATAGAAATGTATGACAAAAATCATTACAGCAGAATTCAGCCATTGTAACACTTTGGTGTGATGGAAAAAATTGTTCATAAGTATCAGAACTACTGTTTGCATCAATGTCTCATGTTATTTGAATAATCGTAAAAGTGTCTCAAGCGACAAAATCTTTGTTCGTCTCATATGAAAAGTTCTGATTATTTCGGATACGCAGAAATCATTATTTGAGTAAATACAGGTTCAAATTATGTTGAAGTAGTTGTTTTTAAAGAACAGAATAATTGTATGCATAAGTGTCTTATGTCATTCGAAAAATATTATGTAAAAAAACCTTCGTTTGTTAAAAGTGAAAAGTGCTGATCTTTCCGGATACACATTGCTGGCATTAATTACACATTTATTGCATTAATGGCAAAAGGGTCTCATATTCAACGGATAGTAAAAATATAATTATGTATTGATTATACTTCATATGATTTACTCTTGGAGACTATTTCGAAAGATTTCACACGAAGACAAATTATAAAATATAATTTTATATAAAAAAAAACATTACATTGAAACATTGAAACATTGTTATATTAATACATATATATGGTCCACAAAACAAAAGAAAAAAAAAGTTTTTTTTTTTCATTATCTTGTATGTATCACTGCTTTCTGAAGAAAAAATAATTCCGACCAGTACGACACCCATGTCCAAATTTAATACGACCGCAAAGGGATAAAGGAACAGTACCGTTCTTTCGACCGTTTTTGGTTGTCCCGTCTTTTCACCAATCTGTACCGTATTTTGGGTATAAAAAATATATATTTACTAGCTGACCCGGCAAACGTTGTTCTGCCATATAAATTACTTCTAGTGAATATTTTGACCGTTGAATAAACAATAACTAATGTATTGCAATACATGTACATACATGAATTGCAATACATGTGTGTTCAAATGTTTCAACGATCTATGAAATTTAAATGATTATGATCGATGAAGGATAGATTCCACGTCAATATCGAGCAGATACGTGAAGATTTGACCGTGTATTGCATTGGACCGTGGGAACTTCCCGAACCTGAGTGTGATGTGGAGATGGAGATGAGATCTATGATGTACAGAGAAATGGACCGGATCGAACGGATCTCAGGATTCGTCTTTTGCATTCAGAAATCTGATCATTCGTGCTATGAAATGTAGCAACCTTGCCTCGGCGCAAAATAAACTTCAAAAATAAGTAATCCGTATTCGTGGAGCAATTTAATCTGTATCAGATTAGCAGACACGAAAATAATTTTAAATTGCTTAAATTTGGATGAAAATCATTGCTCGATGTTGTTTAAATACTTAACGAACTCCGAACTTAACGTTTCTTCTATAAATCTTGTATACATCCAGCAACATGTTGGACGAAATACGTGTAATTTTGTAATAGAGCCCATTAAAGACTGCATTTCTTTTGTTTGAACGAGCTGTCGTTTGAACAAAGGCTGTGTAGGTGTTACTCATGATAGCGTCTCGCTATCATTCCTCGAACCGCTTCTGTTGATTGTCTCATAGGAATCGCAGTCGTTCGCTCTCTACCTTTGCGAATATGTTGACCATGGATTATTGACACAGCTCAAGACATCCTAGAATGACGTTGTCCTGACCAGAGCTGCAATTCATCACCGTCAATGTCACAAAAAAGCTGACCATAGTCACTCAATTCCTCTCACGGCACGTGAGATCCAAAAATTCAGTAGTGATACTCACTCTTTTGTTTCTGACACCTAACCAAATGACGGTTGGTTCCAATGCCTCTCACTGCCGATCGCTCTGTTTACAACTTTACGTTACGAGAGCGGTGGTTGTGTCGTATGATGGTAGTAGAAATGTGAGTGATCAGACAGTTCCAATCATTTTTGACAATCGCGACGGTTGTTTAGATTCTTGTCTAAATTTTTCGTTTATTCGATTATCGATTAATCGTGGGGCCAATATTCGATTAATTCGAACAATTGTCTTTCAGTATTCGATTAATCGAGCGAATATTGATTTCTTGTAGTTAAAATGAACAGACATATGTAATAAAAAATATTATGGTGTCATGATTTTAAAAGTTACATTAAATTTAAATGTCAAATGAACATGGTATAATGGTTTTTGAATGAAATGGTATTTAAGTATATTGATAAATTTACCATTTCATAATTATTTGCTGATCATGAAAACGATCCGATTGAAGACAGATAAGGCGTGTTTTTTTTTATTTTGAGTTAATCATTACCAGAACTATTGAAGTTTAGTTAATAAACGTGAGATGAACACAAAACATTTTATTTATTTTTTTCATAAAACGAAAGAAAATTGCGATCTCAAAGAATCGCTCAAAAATCATCCACTTGCATTGAGGCTTTATTAAGAAACTTCTTATACCGTACCATTTACTGCGCCACGAACAATTCCAGATGGAATATATGTTTGCTTCCTTGCTGCATCCGGTGTTCATAGTACCCGGTAAAATTAAACGTTTGCGTCTTCAGATTCATATCGCAATTTTTAACCAGATTCGGTACCAATCCACAGATTATAACATTCGATAGAACGCATTGGGATAGCAGTTCGTATAGCTGTTTCCTCACCACTTCCAGCTTCTGTGGACTTCGTTCGAGGACAATCTGATTGGCGGTTTCTCGAAGGAATATTTGCATGTCGATTTACGGCACCTCTTAGTTGATCGTGAACGGTTACTGTTGTACCTTGCCAGCTTCCAGCATGAGGATAGCGTAATTCTTTTCGTTAGCTCCGAAGGAATGTGCTGAAATGCAAATAGTGTTTTTACATTCAAGAAACAAACAAATGACAATCTTACATTCAATATTTTAAGAATATCCTCCTAGAGCCGGCACTCTTACTCAAGCAACGACTCCTAACCGCGGGAATAACCCGCGAAGTAGAATTGGCGCACAAAATCAATCTGCACGTAGACAAATACTTTTCAATGGTTCTTCTCAGCGCATCCTGGGTATCTTCGGTCAGCTAATCCACTTCGGACAAGACGAGTCTCATATTCCCTCTACCCACTGGGATCAATTTGCTTGATCAAATTCGACACGATCACCCTGTTATATATCACGGCAACCGATGAATTCAACTCGATGTGGTAATTACTGCTGATGCTCCTGATTTCCACCTTCCGGTTCGAGGGCGTTGTGAAATTCATTATCTCATTGCGTAGCCGTTCCGCGCCCGGTTGGTAAAGTTTCCGCAGCAGACACATGATGTGAGTTTTGTTACTGGCCTGGAAGGACCGCAGAACATGCGGGAAGTCTCCCTGGGAACAAAAATTGATCAGATGCGTAACTTGCGTTTTGTGGTAGTCCAGTTTGGACAGCTGGCGCGGTCGGTAGCGGTCAACCCAGAGAGCCATTGTACACAAAAATATTTGATGTATAATGTATACAAAAATACTTGGTGACTTGTTGTTTTCGTGTTGACCTTTGTCAAAGTAAATGTCATCACCTCCAGAGATGCCAGATGATTTTTTGAAAGTCTTCGACATATATTTTTGTAACCGCGAGAATAGCAAAGTAATGTATGAAAAAAGGGGTTGTTAGTGCAGGTAATCAAGTCATAAAGAGTAGAGATACCATATCCCTGCAGCCTGCAACTGAAAATATAAGTCTGCAACAGGATAGGCAGGACATCAAACATCAGTAAAATTGCGAACATGTCTACAAATTTAGCATCGTTGCAATGATGAGAAACAAATTTGGTAAAAAAAATCGAAGTCGAACGGGTTTCAAAATGCATCATTTTGCTAATTTCAAATCCGATCGGGATCCGCAATAGAGGGGATAGTCAAGGCTTGTCATTCCACAAACTAAGTACTAATACAAATGACACGTGTAAAACTACGTAGAGTCGGCGAAGTGCCACTTAAAACATTAAGGCCATCTGAAAAGATGAAAGAAAATACATGCCTGAAAATACAATATTCTTCAAATTGTATTTAAAATGAAACTGTATATTCACATCTGGCATCCCTGGTCGTAAAGAACGAACACAAAGAGGCGAATGGTGTAAACATCGCCAAACACCAAACCATCAGCTAGAATTTTGAGTGTCGCACTATTCTGACATTTCAACAACAGGACACTCACCAAAGAGCTCGGATTTTTACTGTCAACTAGAAGTTCACCATGTGTTAGTGCTGTGATAATACTCTTCTCATACTATTGAACTGACTGTAGGATGGTCACCAAAGATAATCGTAGTACAAAATTTGTTGATTATCTTTGTGTGAGTACCATCACTTGATTCTCACGACAAATCGCAGCTCTGGTCCTGACTGCGCCAATTCATCAAACGACACACATAAGAATCCATCGAGGGCACTCTCTTGTTTGTTTCATCTCCTCTCCAACCACATAATATTAAAATTTTAATTAAAAATGAGTCCTAATAATTAAAGAAACTGTGGCGCATTGGATCTACACACGTGCTCTTCAATCGGATTTTATCAGGATTGACGACAATAGTGTGACTGTTATTTTGCATTCCGAGCATGGGTGTGATTAGAATAATTTCAATGATTCATTGTGCTCATCTAAAAAGGCTTCCAGCTCGCCGGCGATATTCCTAGTTTTAGTCGAATTGAGGTTACTTGCGTATGTGTAGGGTGAAATTCGATGAAGAGGACGAAGTGCCATCTGGCATTAAACAACGTAAATAAATTCGCCCTGTTTAAAAAACGAACGACGAATCAATTATTTGGTATCGTTTATATAAAAATACATATATCGCGACAAAAAAAAAGGAGATTAGGGTGAAAATTGGTTATATATGGTTATAAGTTTTTTTTCAAACCAAATTTATGCAAAAATTATAGGAGGTTGTGTCCAAGATACGACTGCATTGTTGACGTAGAACTACGCTGTTATTTTATATAAGTCGCTTATTTATACCTTCGGATATAATTTATAATGCTGTGAAATTTTAGAAACAACTGCTTAGTAGAATAATCTCTGAAATAGTTTTTTCATTGTAGAATCAGTTGACGATAATTTATTGATGATTCATTCTTGCCCTCGCAAAACAATACACTAGCTGATCGTATGTCGCAATTTATTTCATGTCAATGCATTGAAAATGTACCTCCAACGTTATTCCGGTGTCCTTTTTCGCAATTGACATAAACTCGGCTACAGTCGATTATATACATGTTGCACCAGCACCATTATTCCACATCTCATAATTACATCAATATATCTTTGGCACCGCATGGAAACAACAACAATGACAACACTTGCAAGTATCAAATATCCTGATACATGTTATTTAGTATTGCCTCAAAGGAATCGCACCTCTAGGCATCGTTCGTACAACGTAAACCAAGCGCCAAACAAGCGTTCGCCATAGCATGCATACAGAGCCATATATTGGGTGGCTTGAAACTACTAGGAATATAAACACTTCTCATCATTTTGCGCTATTCTCAAAAGAAACTCTTCTGTTAATATTACTGGCCTCGAAAAAAGTTGCATTACTTTCTCATCCTCGAGAGAAGCGCAGTTGTCACCCTTAGTGGAGGAAGTTTTGCTACTGGCAAGCGAAACCTAATCACATATAAAATTCCAGAACGACATTTACTTTCTTGGTGACTAAACAAGCGAAATAAACTCTGTTTGTTGATTACAACCTCGAAAACAGTAGCAATGCTTCATTATGATCAATATTAGCGCAAATGCAATCCTAGTTGAAGGCAGTTTTGCGATTGGTACACGAACCCAAATAACTTATAACATTCCAGTAAGACATTCGAGATGCTTGATATTCCCCAAATAATTTTTTGACGCATAACCTTAACGCCTGCTTCGCCATAACGTCAATTTAATGCATTGATGGATTCTCAAAGGCACCAACGAAGCCCTTATGATGACGGAAAACAAACAATGTAAACTGCTTGGAAAAAGACTGAATTATGAATTATGCCACACAGCTTGTACTCTGCTGTAACACCTGTCGATGCGAATTCGCTGATGAGTGTGTCAAGAGCGAACCGCCTTAACTACCAGCGGGGGGAGCTTGATTTTGGTTGCTGCCTGGATAACGACGTTTACATTTTCGACCGACGCGCCTACTTCGCAGTTGTTCGATGCGGTGCGACATTTAAGAAGGCTCGGTTCAGTGCGAGCGCTTTTCAGTGCACCAACATCGCGTGCATCATTAGATGACGCTTGCCTCGAAATTTTATTGCCCCTGGCAATGCGTTCGTTTTTTGCAGGGCTAGAGCTTGCCTTCCTCTTCTTCTTGCTCATCACACATTACGCGAAGCGTCCAATTTAGGACGCGGAAAGAAAAATACACGATACGAATAACGCGAAAAAAACGAACAGAAAAACCAAACGACGATATCCAAGTTGGATTACCACTGGTGGGGTCCAATCTTAGATCGAAGCGCAGCGAAAGCAAAGTGAACTGGATTGCTCAACAGTCCGATGCCGAATGAAAGTTTGCCTCAGCGAGATCAACTGTTTATACTCTAGGCAAGTATTCCCCTTCATTCTTCTACTTTTCCTTTGTTCACGCAGACTTTAAATCCTACGATTTCCCCTCCGTTGGGCGTCGATAAGTTGCTGGTTATTGACAGCTCTGTTCGGGAAAGTACACAAATGGACAGAACAAATGTATGGGAAAATGAAACGCTTAAAGTTTTCATGAATTTTAACCATTTACAAACCAGGGGATTCTAATGTATAGTATATTAAACAAATCTTACGGAATTTCCGATTTATTTAGTATGTAAATCGCCAGAATCCGTTCGCGTCAAAAATAGTTATTAACGTTAACTTTATTTCATAAAAACGTGACCTGTTTTCTGATTTGGCACCCTCAATGAAAGACGTAGTTCTACGTCAAAAAAACAAAACATCCTCATTTTACTCGCAGCGCCATCTGGTTGTAAATTCAACGTAAATTCGTCAGTTGAAAGATGGTGCTTTGTGATAGTCAAGTAGATTTTTGCAAGAGGCGCCATCTAGACGTCAACCTTATGAACTTTTCAGCCGAACTGTTATTCATAGCATCCAAAACAGTCGTGATATTTGCAATAGTTACACTTGTGACAAGAATCTCGCAATGTATCTTTTCTACAAATGATTCACGCGATGTGAGCAATATTTGTGCCTCACCTTCCTTCAGAAGCGATCCATCAAACCCTGCCAACGGGTGGCAATGGAATTATCTCCGTTTCACATGGCTCCTCCCTCTGCCAGCCGTCGCATGACCCACCAAATATAATTAGGGAGCGAGGCGGTGAAAAGTAATGACGAAAAATTACGATGCCACATTGCGTTGTTTGTTTCGTGATATTTGACGGCTGGAGACCTGTAGACGTGAGGACTTGGAGCAGACGTGACAGCGCGTTACAAATCTTTGGTGTGAGACAAATTAGGCGTCACGTCTCGTGAATACCGTGCATGATACACGGTCTTGGTCGGTCCACGATCGAACTGGTTAGACACGTATTGTGTCAATCCTTTATCAGTCATTCGCCCTTGGCGGATGGCTCTCCTTCAGACGTCAATGAAAGCCAATTAAGGCGGGAGAAAGTTCTCATTCAATGGGAAGTGGGAACGTGAAGCCCTGTTATGAATAATGGTACATTTGCTATTTTTGGAATCGTACTGAGGATTATTGAAAGCAAAGCGATCAATATGAAAACAATTCGACGCTTTCCATACCACAAAGCAATATAAGGAAAAATGTATTGAGCGAAGATTTGAAAACGAATAATTAAGTGCATAAGTATTTACTTCCGTTGCCAGCGGACCTTCCCGGAACCTCGGAAAACTTGTCAATAACTCCATCAAATTTTCAACGTCTGTATGGACGAAACTTTTCCTTCCATCAATCACACCCATCCTCTCCTCTCCACTCTAGGTAAACCCCATCAAAAAACAAACGATCTCCTAGGGAATATCTTCACAGCTTTTCCCCATCCTGCTCGCTTGGACATCCAATCGATAGTGTCCCTTTCGGTGACCGCCGGGCCCGATTGGATTCCCCAAGCAATTTTCAAACAAGTCGTTTAGGATTTCCATCCGTCTCCCCGGTTTACATTGGCGCCATTTCGAGACGGGGTGAGTTTATGTTTCGTTTTACGGGAGGGGGGATTGAGGTACTGGGAAGTCAAGGACTTGAGACAAATCGATGGTATATCGGGGCAAGAATGGTGCTCATTATATCATGCTGACGCACAACCCCTTCGGATGGGTTTAATAAATATCCGGTTGAGAGATCGACCATTTAACTGGCTTCTGCATTCGGAGTAAGGGAAACCAATGATAATTTATGACGAATTGGGATGGTCTCTGCCGCCAAGAGGGATACCATGTTTGAATTTGTGTCCACATACGATACGAGTCGATATAAATGAGCCATACTATCAGATTTTGGATAAACAAAATCGAGCCCGGAACCCTGCCTTCGCTCATACATGTGTCGTAATTCGTGATAAATTGAGGTGAAAAGTGATCCCCGCATGGTTTCTGAAAAGAACCATTAAAAGGTACACATAACGCAAATTGCCTCCAGGTCGTCCCACATCCGCAGTTTATCACACTCGAAGAATTCGTTTTCCGACTTTTTAGCCCCCGATGTGGCATAAATATGCTCCGCAGTGCTAAGTTAAACGGTGGAACCAGCTGCTGGAAGACAGGGGGATGGAAACAGATGGTCGCTCCATATGCTTCGACTGTAAGCCACCCCCTTGATAAACTCCTCCCAGGCGATGGTTATTTTTGATAATGTTCACCTTCATCTTGCCTGAAGCTCTGCTCTGGTGGTAGATAGAAGGGTGCAGGGTACATATCTCTCTCTCTCTCGCATTGCTGGATAAAAAGTTCGACCCCGCATACGGGAAAGACCATTAAATCTACCGCCTACCGGTATGTGTGTTTAATGGGATTGTGCCACACTCTCAGCCCGGAACAACTTTGACAGCACGCACTGAGCTCGGAAGGTAAACTTTCACTAATCCGGGCGTGCTTCCGAAACACCTGGCGCTTCGGGTACTTCGAATAAAAAATTATACCCGTTTTACGAACATGCAGTGGGAGCCGTTTGAATTGCGTGGCGGCGCTGGGGCGATTGATGTGCGGGTTTTTCACGGATGTGCCGCGAATCATCTGCCTTCATCAAGGGGAATAAATCGTTTGTAAGTTTGTAAGTCCACATCTTCGATGCACATTTCTAATAAGTTTAAGAGTTGTCGGCAAAGTGTCGTATGATTTATTGTCTAAAGTTCTCCAAAAGTTTTACGAAGCTACCAAAAGATGATATATATTTTTTATTTTCTCTTATACCTGAGACGTTCGAAGAGAGTGTCATGTAATCAAATTGATAGGAATCACATTGGCACATCTGTTGAAACTTTTCCAACCAAAAACACTATAAACACAGAGCAACGCTGGGTGTCGTGTATCAATTCGATGGTCTACGTTACTGGTTTCGGTTCTTTAAGTATATCTCAGTTTCATCAGTGAACAGAAAGAAATAAAAGTTTAATGGCAGTAATTGTGAAACATCGTTAAAAAATAGAGTAGGGCGGGGCTCATAGGCAAGGATGGTTCCAATCGTATCAACGAGCGCTCGTTCAATTCTCTTATTTGATTCATTCAACGCACACAATAATATGTTTTAAATCACTCATGAAAAAGAAATCTGACGTGTCAACGAAAACACTGAATGAACACAGCGTGAGAGTCACCGTTTGGTATTTGTGCGCGTGTTCATCGATGCTTGCTTGTATCATTTTATGATTCGTTCGTTAGTTTCTGCCGTCGCTTTACTTTCGTTTCCTGATCCGATTGGGTGCTTAGCCTCGGAGCTTTGGATCGAACCGCTTTGTGATAGAGTGGTGTCGCTCCGATTTATTGTAAATTTCGAAAAGGCATACGATGCATCCTCATGAAGCTAGATCTCGTCCCTCTAGTTTTGTAACCTGGTTATATCCGCGCTGGACTTTGATGGCTTTCGCAAAAACACCAAATCTTTGAAGAATTCGTTTTGTCCAATGGTCTGCAATGGATGATCAGTTTCTCAGACTGCTCACTCTCGACTAGAGACGAAACGGAATGTTGATTTTATTTTCACTCCGGATGATCGAATTTTCCGGATAATCGAATCATATGAAAATTAAAAGGAAATCTCTCGGTAAACGTTAAATAACTATGATTTGCACTGACTTATTTGTACAATGCAGTATCTTAGCCACAAATTGACTAGCGCCCCATGGGGGAGGAATAATGTTTTGAAATTGGAAAAAAAAACATTGCCTTGTTACAGCTCATGAACCAAAATATTATTCAAATGATCAAGTCCAAATACAAGCAAAAGCTTGGCATCCAGGAGCCAAGGAGAGTTCCATGAGATGGTTAAGCGAATCAACATTAGGGATGCTATGTTTTGGGTAGCCGAGGCTTGGGACGAGGTACCGAATGATTCCATTGATCCCGTTGTCGGCTGTAGAAGAACGCATGAACGCATGAACGGTGATTCTATGGTTTTCGGAAGACTCAAACTTTGGCGTCTTTACGACAACAGTAAGTAAAGTCTGAATGAACTAAAATGTTGTATGGTGTATTTTTTCGAGGTAATCATTTTTTTTTTCAGGAAGTCCCATTCGTAAATTTGAGATGACCATTCTCATTGGCACTCTAATGCACATCGTTACTCATGAATTTATTGACGTAGGACTTCGTCTAACCGGAAGATATAGGGGGTGAAATGGAAATCTAGGCACTGAACAAGTAGGAAAAAATGCAAGATTTGGAACGCTTATAACTCGAGCATTTCTCAATAGATCGCAAAGGTTTTTGCATCAATTGATAGGAAATATATCTACGCATCTATCATAACGAATAACATTTCATTTTTCTTGAGATAAATAATTGAATAATTGTGAAATATCAAGCATTGTCAAAATGCTCTATGTGCCCATTTTTGATTGGTCCATTTTGTGCTCCTCAAATCGTACCGATCAAAACGGGCAACCAGATCAGCAGCGAAATAGAATGAAGCACGATTGGAAAGGAAAAAGAAAAAAATGAACGAAACATTGGTCGCAGTCTCACACATGCGTAATTCTCGAGCCAGCCAGTCAGCTTAAAAATCCCCGCTCCGCTGCCGTAACGATCGCTTTTCTGGACACCGACTGGACAGCATCGTTGCTGGACGAGCTGGACGGCGAGGGATCGAGTGCCTTTCTCAAGGCAAGAGGGTGGAGGTGGTAGCGCTGGAGTAGAATAGAGTTTTCAAAGGGCCTTTCTCAAGGCTAGAGACGAATGAACTGCAAAAGTTTAAAGTCTCTATAATACAAGACCTTCCTTCCTTTCGTAACGATCATTCTCATTCAAACCGTACACCACATCGGTTCGCATCACAACACATCAAGAAACCAACCCAAGCAGCCATGTCTGGACATAGTAAAGTAGGAAAAGTGAAGGGAAAGGCAAAATCCCGCTCGAACCGTGTTGATCTGGAGCCGTGTTGGACCCCGCAAGGGTAGCTAGGCCGAGCGCATTATTACCAGTGCACCAGTCCACCTAGCCGGCGTTATATAGTTTCGGCCGCCGAAGTGATCGAGTTAACTGGCAAAGCAGCTCGCGACGATAAGAAAACCCGCATTCGGAACAGAACACATTCGGTTCGGTGGACATCAAGACAACAGGCAGTTGCAGCGAGTGGCGAGTGGCAAACGCAATCGCAAAACGGCATCAGGTAGCAGAAGAAAAAAGTTTGTTCTTTATACAAACTGCTTTGGTGGCAAATCCAGAACAAGGAGGCATCGAGGGCATTCGAAATGGTTTTTTTCAAAACCACGAGTACTAAGTTTTCTAAATTGGAACCATTCCATAAAACAAGGCGCTTTTCAGGGCCATTAAACCTTCCAAAAAAGAGTTTAGGAAATACAGTTCAATGCTTTCTAAAACATTATCCAAAATAATAATAAAACACAAATTGATTTTTTCATAATTTGTTTGCCAGGATCTGATGAGTATGTGAATTTGGCAGTGTGGTTGTACGGCATCGGCATCGTGGACGTAACATAGGAGGACAAGTTAAGGGAAAGGCAAAGTCTCACTCGAACCGTGCAGGTCTTCAGTTCCCTGTTGGTCACATTCACTGATTGCTCCGCAAGGGTAACTAGGCCGAACGGATTGGTGCCGGAGCACCAGTATACCTAACAGCGATTATAGAGTTTCGGCCGTCGGAGTGCTCGAGTTGGCTTGAAAACCTGCTCACGACAATCAGAAAACCCGCATCAAGAACAGAGCAGCTTCGGTTCGGCGCTCATCAAGGCAACAATTAGTTTCAGTGAGTGGCAAAGTGTTTCTCCGGCACGTCGCATTAAATGTAATTTACTGAACAATATGTCACAAGCTGGATGGGAAGAAATTTTCCAACTGTGAAAGCTGTGGCGAGTGGCAAACGCAATAGCTGAACAGGAAGGTTCAACCGAACAAGATGGGAATATCGAGTGATAACAAAAACACAACACCAAAGGTTCTTTTCAGAACCATCAACATATTCATAAAGAGTAAACAGTAGACTAATACATTTTTCAGGTAGATAGGTAGGTATTCACGTAGGAGAAGAAAATAAAACAATATATTTAAAATATATATTTAACAAAAGCTGTCCCCTTTGTATAGTCCTACGTCACTCCGGTTATGTCCCCGACATTACCCACCCGTCTTTTTTTTGACGTAGAACTACGTCTTACATTAAGGATGCCAAATCAGAAAACAGGTCACGTTTTTATGAAATAAAGTTAACGTTAATAACTATTTTTGCTGTGAACGGATTTTCACAATTTACATACCAATCGAATCGGAAATTCTCTAAAATTTGTTTGGTATGCTATACATTACTACCCATTGTCTGTATATGGTTTAAATTGACGAAAATTGGAAGCAATCTCATTTCCCCATCCATTTGTGTGATTTCCCAAACAGAGCTGTGAATAACGAGCAATGAAGGAGAAATCGTAAGATTTAAAGTCTCCGTGTAGTGATCTCCGATTTTTGAAAATAATCGTTCATCAGTTAATCGAATAGTTTTCAGCAGTTTGTTATTCGATACGATGGGCCGATTACCAAATAATCGATAAATCGCACCACTGAGAGAAATAATTAGTTAGATTGTTATTTCTCATTTGCTAGAAAGCCATATGGAATCAAAAAAGTGTTCATTCCGCCTGAAAATCAATTATTATTTTTTACTCACCCCTATAGTCGTAAACGAAGTTCAATTCACGTTGACGGCATTGAGCTTTGTTTACGAACTTAGGGGAGCGTCAAAGATAATGCGGCCGTACGTTTTTTTCTCTCTTTCTGAGTTTGAATCGATTAATCGACGTAAATTATTCGTTCGCTTCGATTATTGGTTGTGCAGTATTCGTTCGATTAATAATCGAAGTATTCGATTAATCTTACGATTATCGGGGATCACTACCTCCGTTAACAAAGGAAAAGAAGAAGAACGAAGGGGAATATTTGCCTACAGTGCCTATACACAATGGATCTCGCTGAGGCAAGCTTAGAGGCGAATGAACTGCAAAGTTTAAAGCCTCTTAAAAACAAAGAATTGAATTGAGGCAAACGTTCATTCTTCGTAAAGACACCGACTGGACAACACCGTTGCTGGGCGAGCTTTCTTAAAGCAATTGGGGTGGACGCGACCAAGTTACTCATTGCAATCATTGCATCAAACTGATGCCATTGCATTAATGTTTTGAGCTACACAATTGTGTGGGGAATCATCAAGTTAGGCTATCGTCGGCTCACCAAGAAAATCATTGTTCTGGAATTATGCCTCTGATTTGGTTTCGCATGGCGGTAGCAAAACTCTTTCCACCAAGGCTAACAGCTAAGCTAAAGCAGCTAACAGCTAATCTAGACAGACAATATTAATAGAAAAGGCTGTTGAGTAGGGCGCAAAACGGAGATAAGTGTGTGTATATTTAGATGCTTCAAGCCATCGATATATGGATATTTGTGTGCGTACGTGCGTGCTTCATAACCCGTACGTAAAAATAGTACATCTTCGCTACGCTGAAGCCCCGTTTGTATCTGCTCCCGTGTGCATTGGTGGTGCAAATTATGCAGCCGTAATGATAAATTTAAACAAGGAGGAAAGATAGTGAGAGGGAAATATTTGCGCTAGGGTATTAGTAACGAATTTCTGCTGAGCTACAGCAATGCTACTCTTTTCGAAGTTGTTGAGATTAACAGAAAGAGATTATTTCGTTTTATGCTCATTTAGCAATTCCGCTGTAACAGAGCCGAATTTATTCGTGTACATTTTCATCTTAAGATAACTTTTGTTGTATATTACACTGTAGCCATTTTTTGGCGTAATCACCATGAAAGTAAATGTCGTTCTGGAATTTTGTATGTGATTTAGTTTCGTTCGCCAGTAGCAAAACTTTCTCCATTAAGGATGACAGCTGCGCTTATCTTGAGCTTGAGAAAGTAATGCAACTTTTTTCGAGACCAGCCAATATTAACAGAAGCGTTTTTTTTTAGAATAGCGCAAAATAATGAGAAGTGTTTATATTTCTAGTAGCCTTGAGCCACCAATGTATGGCTCTGTATGCATGCTATAACAAACGCTTGTTTGGCTTGTTTTACGTTGTACGAACGATTCCTAGAGGTGCCGAAGATATATGGATGTAGTTATATGATGTGGAATAATGGTACTGGTGCAACAAGTATATAATCGACTGCAGCCGAGTCTATGTCAATTGCGAAAAAGGCCACCGGAATAGCGTTCGAGGTAAATTTTTAATGCAATGACATGAAACAAATTGTGACATACGATAGGATTAGGGTATTGTTCTGCGAGGGCGATAATGAATCATCAATGAATTATCAACAACTGATTCTACAATTTAAAATACCAATTCAGGGCGATCAAATGTAACGCCCGAGCGGTCTGGGGCACTTTTCTTTTTTGTTCTATCGAGAGAAACAACTGTTCTTCTCGATGTTCAACTATCAACCGATTTATTTTTTCTCTCTAATCCTCGATCCCTCTGTGAAGATGTACAGAACTCTAAAAACGTTAGAACTAACTTACTGGCTACCTGCTACGTGTAGGGAATTTTCAACTTGCACAGTATGGAAAATTCCATCGTTCCTGTTGGAAAATCCTTGGTTGGATTCTCCCCTATCTTCAGTAGGAATCTTTCTTATTGTAAATACTTATTCATAATGAAATTATCTAAGATGTTCTATTCGTGGGAGAGGGTCACTGCATCTCCCCCTACTCAATGAGTTTTAGGGGAAACTAGAAGAGTTTCCTCTAAAATTGGTCTGTGAGGTTATTTTTATATATAACTGATTGTATATTATTTCAATTTTTGTGTGTTCTTCATTTGCTATGATATCTGTATTTATTTATCTCAACTCTCTCAATTCTGAAATTCCGCAATTCCAAATGAAAAATAAAATTATCATATCTCCATAAAATTTCCCAAACAGTCTTATCGATCAACATTGTAGAGCCTTCAAGCTACATTGAAAATATTTCCTCGCATATCCGCATAATTATTAATATCCCCTTGTTTATTCTTTCATTTATTCTTTTAAATATTAGAAGAGTGTGTATTGCTCTTCCATTAGTTTTTCTCGCATTTATCAATTTTCTTCGCATTTATATATTTTTATCTCATTTATATATTTGATCATGTAATTGTATCCCACATTTTCAGTTACTTCTGAACTTTCAAGTAAGTTCAATACATGCATGCCCTTACAGGAAAGAATTCCCGGTTTTCCAGCCCTTCGATCCATTCAAAAGCTATGATTGCGTTTGATGGACACATTCTTGTTAAATTGGCTGTAGACATATATGGCTGAATCTATCACTTTTTCTAAAAATCCCACTTTAAAGTGTGTTTGTGAAATTTTAAACCAAACCTGTTTAAATTATCGATAAGTACATTTCCCCATCTTTCCCTGTTCATACAATTGAAGTATGGGAGATATGATTATGTTTTCAAAACAGAATAAACAGTTCTTAAAGAATTGAATAACCCTAGTTTTTTTTTCGCATCTGCTGAATGCATCGTTTCAAATGCATCAGCGATTTCTCGTATTTTTTAAATAGTATACTTTTATCATTTTTTATATTTTTTTTTTTATAAAATTGTTTAACTATCTTAATTAGGTGCCACTTAGCTTTATTAACGTTTTCCTCCAACCAGAATCCTGCTAGAAGTTCCCCTTCTCATAATACTGGCATCATGATAACGCAGCCAATCCTGCCGGTCTTTAGTCACCGCCACTGACGTATCCCGATATTACGGTGTTTCCCTTTTTTGAATACATCACTGCCATCAAACTGCTTCCATTTTAAGTTATTGCACTTGATTAACAGTTTTGCGTTGAGAGGAACCGTCTCTTCCACAGCATTGCCTCCCGCACATGTTTCGTCTTATTCATTCTGGCTGTTGATATTAGGCACTGTTGTAATATTTTTGTACCGTTTCGTTTAATCCAATCTGTTTTGATAGTTTCTATTCAAACGTTTTTTCACTTGGTGGGATAACCACTTCGATTCAGATTTTGGTTTTCTGGTTTTGCTTCCATACACTTTGGAAGATCCAATGTCACTTGATCTGCTGTCAATTACGATCACTACTTAATTTTTTAACTTTTGTTCCACAATGTTTCTGATACTTTTTTTTTTCATTGATTATATTTTTGATTCGATTCTCGATTCGAATTTTCTTCTCACACTTTGAAATTCGAAATCCGGAACATTGAAATTCGAAATCCGTCACAAAAACAAAAGATCATTCTTGATTCGAAGAATAAAATGCGCCGCGCACACTGAAATTGGTTGTCGATGACGCACTCGCGCTAGCATCCAAATAATCACTTAATGGGTGGGCTGCTGTCCCCACTTGGACAGCATCCCACCGCTGTCACCAAATGTAACGCCCGAGCGGTCTGGGGCACTTTTCTTTTTTTTTTTTCTATCGAGAGAAACAACTGTTCTTCTCGATGTTCAACTATCAACTCTTTTATTTTTTCTCTCTAATCCTCGATCCCTCTTTGAGGATGTACAGAACTTTGAAAACGTTAGAACTAACTTACTGGCTACCTGCTATGTGTAGGGAATTTTCCACTTGCACAATATGGAAAATTCCATCGTTCCTGTTGGAAAATCCTTGGTTGGATTCTCCCCTATCTTCAGTAGGAATCTTTCTTATTGTAAATACTTGTTCATAATGAAATTATCTGAGATGTTCTATTCGTGGGAGAGGGTCACTGCACAAACCATTCTACTAAACAGTTATTTCTAAAATTCACAGCATTATAAAATAATATCCGAAGTTATAAACAAGCGACTTGAATAAAATAACAGCGTAGTTCTACGTCAACAATGCGGTCGTGTCTTGGACACAACCTCTTATATTTTTTGTAAAGAGCATTTTTTGATAAGAAATTTTTTGATAAGAAATTTTTAATATTTTGTGTAACTTAAAACTCGTAAATCCAAATTGATAAGTGGCACTTTCTACTAGGAACAACTCAATGTAACATAAAAAAGACTTGGTCTTACGTTGCAAAATAAGAATAAATATGATGATATATGATATTTTCAGAAGGCCTTCGGATTTGATTTTAGCTTTTGCTGGATGCGTGTCTGATGTTTAGCAAAGCTGCGTCTACTTTGTGATTTATACATTTGATTCAGTCTACGGTAGTGTTCTCTGAGCGGCAGCACAACGTGATTCGCAGAGCGACACACTTTTGCCCTGGAATACTGACTGCTGTGCTGCTCTCTTTAGGGTCTTCAGTTGTCTGAGCTCTTTTGTCATCCACAGAACACGATTGCCAGTGAAATACTGTTTCGGAACATGCCTGTCGATCACATAGCCGAGAATATGCGAATAAGTTTGCACCGCAAGGTCAATATCATCCTTGTCAAGCACACTATTCCAAACAACACTCGATAATACAGCGCACATGCTTTCGATATCAGCTTTGAAGAAATTATAGTTGACGGGAGCAGTAGTTGATTCGAAAGTAGTGAGTGCCTTCGTGTTAACGGATAGCAGCAGAGGTGGATGATGAGGAACGTGTTTCACAAGTGGCGCGGGAGCCTCTGATATTACAGGAGCATAATCTCGTTGCGAAACGAAACAGAGGTCCAACATGCGGCCGTTCTCATTCGCTATATTATCGATTTGACGAAGTGTAGCTGCGCTATACGTATCGAGCAAGCTACAGATGATGGCGGGATGAGTTGTTAGTGATGGATCAGGATACTGAAAGCCATCGCGAAGCGGACGCCATTTGATTCCAGGTAGATTAAAATCGCCGAGGATAACAATGTCGTCGCAGGTGGAAGTGCTCGATAGTACTGACGATACGGAATGGGAATGCTCTTTAATCAGTGTTGCATCTCGAATACGGTCCGGATGGATGTAGACGGCACAAAGGTACAGCTTACGGTCTTTTAAAGCCAGGGAAATCCAGACACCAGTCCAATGTGCGTTGTCGAGCATCAGCGCCTTCCAGCTTCGGCGAACTGCGATAGCAACGTCTCCTCCTGTCGTCTTTCAAATTTCTATTCAATGGACTACGGTCAGCTCGAAAGACATCATAGCCAGGGCCAAACAGTTGATGCGAATGGGTGCGATCATCCAACCAGGTCCCAGTGAGGACGATGATATCACTCGAACACGCGGGACGGCAGTCAGCACTGCACGAGTTAGTACCTCCGACGTTCTGGTAATAAATACAGAGCATATGTTCTGCAGAGTTCGAACGAGTTGGTGATGGTGTAGATCTGGAAACCGGAGAGGCATCAAGCATCGGAAGATCTTCGGAATTCAAGTACTCGCCTGCAAGTGGAGTTTGGAATACCCCCTCTCGACTTCTGACCACAGGTCCAGGACGACTGTGTTGGCTGCTGGCTGGAAGCGCGACTGGGTCAAAGCGATCGGGGGCCTCCATGGTGCTTCGTTGTGAGCGTCCCGGAAAGGATTGGCTGGGCACTATACGTTGGGTGCGTGGTGCAAATGTTTCACCAGAATGTAGACGATTTCTGGAAGCGGAATGGCGATCAGGAAGTGGAAGTTCATCATAACGAATGTACTTGTCTGGAAGAGCGAATTGGAGGACCTCGGCTACAGATTCAGACAGCAGGGCCGCGACGGCTGAGATGAACGTTGACAGCAATGTGGTAGAGGAAACGCATATTTTCAATTGGCTTACTTATTTAGATTTTCACGAATACTGTCCATTTTCAGAGACAAATTGACAGTAAATTCATTCGTTTCGATTCTGCCATTTATTGAACATTTCAACGGAAAATTCAAGATCACAAAAAACGGAGATGGCGAAACCAGAATTCGAATGATCTGTCAGTACCGTCTATCTGACTTACTTGTGGCCAGCCCGAAGTATTTCAAGGATGATGGCACCCAAAAAAAACGCCCTCTCGTTTACCCATTGTAACCACAGACAAAGTTTATTTAAAAAGATGTAACGAATGAAACAGAGCCGACTCCTCGCTATCTCCCGGTAACATCCTCCAGCTCACCACAATGGAGTTGCTGAACACTATCCTCAACCGGTTCCGGCATAAATATTCATTTTAACAATATTCATAAAATCGAAATAAGATGCAAATGTGACCTTTCCTGTCAGTTCTTCGCATGTCTGACCAGAGTTTTTCGTTCCCGGGTCAGAGTCGAAAGGGAATGGGAGACGAGGGTTTACTCCGAGCCCTGCGGGTCTGACGCCAGCGATTTTTGGTACACGGAGCACTTTATTTCACCATTTCTTTGTACCACTTTTGCCTCCTCGTTTTCGTATTATGAGATAGCTTCCGGTCCCGTTCGCTCCGAGCGTAATTTCCAACGTGGAATCGCACGCGGTGACGAGATCTTTGTCCGTTCGCGCCATTGCCCCGTGGAGAGGGTGGAGGGACACACTTAAATTGCATTTATGAAACGATTTCGGTTGTGTGGTTGGCGCATTTCGAGAGGGATTTTAGGAGAATCACTGACCGAATAGCGCTGTGTCGCATAGCTATAAATTGTGTGCTTAAGTTGTCGAGAATTGTATTGCATATCTCCGCTCAGCTGAATTTTCTGTCTGTTCAATAAAAGAATTCAACAAAAGTAACAAACTAAATACGCTTTCAAAATTACGTGATCGAAAAGCAAACAGCTACCTATTGATGTTAGTATCGGTCAGAGTCATCCCGAATATCCGAAAATCCCACTGTTCCATCCCATTCGTTGTCAGCAGTCCTATCAGCATAATAAAGGCCAGTCGACATGCGATGTGAATGGTAATATAAATTTCATCTTCTCGGATTTCTGCTTCTGCTGAGCCATGCAAATACCTGCCGGCTTCATTTTTTGAAGTCTGCCGACCGAGCACAGGACATTCAGGCTTTTCTCCCCTCCACCGATCATCAACAATCAATCGCTGAGTTTGAGATTCCGCCCATTCCACGCCACTCCTTCCCGAATGCTAATGCCGGAAGAAATCGGTTGATGGGACGAAAAAAAATATCGCCGAGTCTCGGAAGAAAAAAGTTTTTCAATTTCCGCAAAGCGATCACCGCTTTTCATTTTTTAATCTTCCCCACCGGTGGTGGCCCTCTACCTGGTTGAGAGCCGTTCACTTGCTGCTTGCCGAAGGATGCATCGCCAGCAGATTAGCGGCTGGCGGCGACGGGTCTTCGCCCTTCAACCGGCTATCATTCCGTCCGTTGGTCACAGCTGAAAGGAGATTTTCGTAATTTTCAGCCGGGCAAAATGGCCCTCAGGCTCAGGAGAAAGCGATGGGCGAGGAGAGAGAGGAAGGAGTGGGAAAATCCTGGTAATCAAATTACTGTTTTAAATTTAAAATGGAGTTCCCACCGCGTGACGCGTGGCCACGGGCTACGGGAAAATGTGAATTGCCGCCATTATGGAAACGCACCGAAGCATTTCGGTTGGGTATAATCGTTTTTACGTTTTAGCTTCTTTAGCTTTTTTTTCACGTTCATTTCATGCTGGTTTTGAGATGGGAAGATGGGCATCCGTTCCATTAAGCCTAATCCCGGTTGGCGATTTTGGTTGACCTAGTCCGGCGGTAGATGGTCCCTTTTAGGCTCCGGTCCGTCGGCAGGTAGGTCGGGAAAAGTTTTTGGGAGGGAAATAAATTCCAAAATCCATCGAGTCGCAGGGTGTGTTATTTAATGTGCCTTTTGATGACCTTCTTCGGTTTCGGAAACCAGCATTGACATTATTTTAAAATGTGGATCGTTATCTCGCAGTTTAGAGAATTTGTTTCGGGGAGAGAGTGTTCCAAGGAGATGGATATTCAATATATCAGGAATGGCCAAACGATAGCCCGTGGTCTACCGGTCGCCCGCGTATTCCTAGGTATTCCTAGGCGCCCGCCAGCTAGTCTAGGATAGTGTCACCTCCAAAAGCAATGGATTAACACGTTCAGCCCCATGTCGGTCCCTAGGGATGATAGCGATGAGCTTTTCGTTAGAAAAACCCAGATCACTGGGACTCACAGTCATTAAATAAGAGAATAAACAAGAACATGGTTAGTTTTCATGATATGTGCCTACTTTCTAGTCGAATTTATAACTATTTTCTTCTTGTACGACAAATATCTTTGGAAGCGGGGACCGACACTAATATTGTACAAATACTCTTGGTGCGGACTGCATGGAAAGCGCAGCGGGAACAATCCAGGGCTCATCATGTTAAATATCGCTCCACCTTTTGCCGTGATCATTTTATGAGGTGTTTATTAGGGTGCCAATTAATGTATGGGTAAAAATCGACCCTAAAATTTCAAAGTTACCCTATACAAAATGTTCACCTCCTCGAAAAACACCCAATGCAAAATATCAGCTCAATCTGACTTAAGGGAGAGTGGCGCAAGGTGGTCAAAGTTTGAGTTTTTTGAAAGTCGAAAAAAACATCCAAGGGGAGCGTAAAGGAAATCGGGGGTTTCGAAAAAAAAAAAGTTGATGCCAAATGTCTTGAAATTGGATGAAACATCGAGTTCTAGTGTCATCCCGAATTTTTTTTCAAAAATCGACACTGGTTTTTTTCGGAATACGAGACGAGAAGTATGATTTCAGGTGCCAATAAAAATAGTTATCTCGATTCTTCATTCGAAACTTGCTGTGAAATGTTGATTTGCACGATGATATGTCCTATGAAAATATTAGCTCATTCGGACTTCATATACTGGTGTGGCAGATGGTAAATTTTGAGTTTTTTGAAAACCGGAAAATCACCGGAAATCGGTTTTTTTTTTTAAAAAAAAATTGGTGCCAAAAGTTCTTAAAATCGCATGACACGTCGATATTTACAGTTATCTAAAAAAAATTGTCGAAAATCGAAATTTCAGGCGAAAAAACGATCAAGCCCTTTTTTTTTTGACAAAAAAACTTTTGAGATAATTGCATCAATTTTTTTTAAATCTCGATTTTCGGTAATTTTCAGTTTTTCAAAAAAAATATTCAAATTTTAACGTCTGCGACACCAGTAAATGGAGTCCGAATGAGCTAATATTTTGCATGGGGTATATCATCGTGAAAATCAACATTCCACAGCAAGTTCCGAATGAAAAATCGAGATAACTATTTTTATTGCCACCCTAAACTTTACTTTTCGTCTCGTATTCCGAATAGGCCTCAAAAATTTTTTTTTCAAAAACCCCGATTCCCTTTACTCCCCTCTTAGGTAATTTTTCGACTTTCAAAAAACTCAAACGTTGACCGCTTAGCGCCACTCTCCCTTAAGTCCGATTGAGCTGAAATTTTGCATAGGGTATTTTTGACGTAGAACAACGCCTTTCATTAAGAATGCCAAACCAGAAAACAGGTCACGTTTTTATGAAATAAAGTTAACATTAATAACTATTTTTGCCGCGAACGGATTTAGACGAGGAATCGGAATTTCCCTAAGATTTGTTTGATATGCTATACATTACAACCCCCTGGTGTGTAAATGGTTAAAATTTAGGAAAACTATAAGCGTTTCCATTTTCCCATATATTTGCTCTGCTGATTTGTGAGCTTTTCTACCCGTGCCGTCAATAACGAGCAACGAAGGGGAAATCGTGAGATTTTAAATCTCCGTGAGCAAAGGAGAGAAGAAAACCGAAGGGGAATATTTGCCTATAGCATAAACAGGAGTGAATCATCAATCAATTATCGTCAACTGATTCCACAAAAAACCTGTTCGATGAACGAATACATATGAAATGATCAACATCGTTCGCAAGAAAATTTATGACCTTCAAGCTACAAAAAAAACGACAAAATCAATCCAAGTAACCAGGAAATTGAAATTTTCACTCCCGCCAATCAACATAAAAGGCCGTTGTATCGAATGCGGGGCCTCTTTTTACCGTTCGGTTTTGACCGATGAAGACCAGCTGCTGGAAGTGGAAGTTCAGTGGAAATAATTTAATTTGTGAGATACTTACCTGCAATGTAATACAAATAGAATAAAAATGTATATACTTACCTGAATCGAAGAACTCTTATCTATCGCATCGCCGTTCCGGAGAGTGTTACCTGGAAGAAAACTTACGACGTGTACTGCATATTTACCTGAAAATCGCTGCCCTACTTTGCTATCGACAAAACCATGTCAGGGCGAAAAAACCATTCTTCTAAATAGTTTCTCTAAAATTTTGCAGCATTATAAAATAATATCTGAAGTCGCATGCTTATAGACTTAAAAAAAATAACAGCGTAGTTCTACGTCAACAATGCGGTCGTATATTGGATACAACCTCCTATGATGTTTTATGGGGTAACTTTTTGAAATTCGAGATGACCATTTTCATTGGCACCCTAGTGTTTATGCAAACCTCAATGAAACATATTAGTTGTAAGAGTAGATATTTCTTTACTAGAATTTCCTTTTTAATATTTTTTTTTTCAGATTGTTAGTTATTTTATTTTAACACATCCAGTTGTTCGACCATAACTTGTAATAATGCAAAAAAAAATGTCACTAGGAAAAATTTTCAATGATGTTTTCCCCAGGCATATCATTTGTTAAATGACCAATTAAAAATGCTGGAAACATCTGGCATAAGGTTTCGAAAATCAATAAAAACTAATGTTTTTGGAAAAAAAACATCGCCTTTGAAGATTACTTTTAATGAAGTATTGTCATTTTTATATTAAAACTATGATGAATAATGTGAATTAATAGTACCGTAAACAGGGGGAGAATTGATCACTAATTTCAGAAAAATGTGAATATTTCCGTTAGAATATTTTGTTAGATTTATACCCAATTATTTTTAAAATCAGTACTGGTGCTAAGCCCACAGAACGTTATGGTAAGTTTTGTTAAAAAAAATCCTAAAGCACTTCATTAACGAAAAATCCCCCGGCCAGAACGGTGTAGTGTATTTACACCAGTGTGTTACCGCTATAAAAAATTATAGCATCTAGGTTAGTCAATCAATCCCGATTTGTAATCGGTCTCTTTCGTACCCGAACGTCAAGCAGAACAGACGTCTCGTAAAACTTAAAAAGAAACGGTGGATATAATAAATATTGTTTAACAAGTATCGTGCGCGTTTTACTACGCCCAAACATTTCAAGTTGGCGACGAGGATAAAACTCTACAGTCGTAAAAAAAAGGGTTGCTCATAACCTGTAAGGTTTTCGTCGTCATAAAAAGTCGTGGTGTAAAAATAAAACACGTGTTGGACATAACCTGAAAATGTCAGTTGTTGGTGAAGGAAGCGGTTCTAATACGGGCGCTGCTGTTAAGCAGGAGACAAATGGTGTGGTTCCTGTCGTTCGAGCTGGCATGTTTGGCCAGATCGAGCATTTCGTTATAGGAGAAAATTTCGAAGAATACATCAACCGTCTGGAGATGTTCTTCCTTGTAAACGACATGCCGGACAATAAAAAAGTCCCCGTCTTGTTTACTGTCGCTGGTCCCAGCCTGTATACAATCGCAGCCAGATTGTGTGCCCTAGAAGATCCACGCACGAAGTCATATGAGGATCTGGTTGGTCTCCTCAAACAACATTTGGACCCTACCACGAATGTCGTTGCCGAATGATATAAGTTCCGGAAGTGTGAGCAGCACGCATCTCAAGCCATTTCGGAATTTATCATCAGTCTGAAAGCCACCGCTCAATCATGTAAATTCGATGCATTCCTATCGGATGCGCTACGAGATCAGTTCGTAGCAGGTATCTGTGATCAAAGTCTCCGGAAGAAGCTACTTACGGAGCAGGATCTAACCTTCGACAAAGCGTGTTCGCTAGCTCGAAGTTGGGAAGCTGCCTTGCATCAGAATAGAGAGATGTCGTATCAGTTACACCAAACGCTCGGAACGGTCAAGAAGGAGGTGCATCAGAAGTCGAGCGCTAAATGGAACCAAGAAAAGGCAGACAACAATAGGAGTCGTCCCGTCAAACAGGCATCAAAACCGTGCTTTCGGTGTAGTCGTCATCATGATCCGAACTCGTGCCCAGCACGCAACTGGTCGTGTTATTCATGTGGAAAGACATGTCACATTTCCACATGTTGTCAAACAGTGAAGTCTGGAGGAAATAATCGCGTCGCCGAGATGTCTGAAGCCGTCGAGATCCTTCGTCTAAATATGTTTTATTCCCCTATCACGCTATCAGGGTCGAAAGGGGTCGGCGAAAGTCGAGACAACGAATGAGGGAAAGCAGTTGAGCATCCTGGAACAACCTAAAACCTACAAATTTCCAGTCGGATCTTTAAATAAGATGGATTCTCCAGAATTTGTGTCGCTGGAATGCAATGGTCGTCGAATTGAATTTGAAGCGGATTGTGGCGCATGTCGCAGTGTAATCTCCGTGGATACGCATAAAAAATTTTTCCCCGGAACTAATCTGAAAGGTACGTTGTTGGAATTCATCTCGGTTTCAGGTCAGCGAATCAAGCCGCAGGGAACACTGGAGGTTAGTGTAACAACTCCGTCTGGTGTCAAAGGCCGGTTAGAATTGGTCGTCATTCGAACGGACAGAGAAGTCAATCCGTTACTGGGACGCGATGGGCTCGATTTGGTATTTCCGGAATGGAGGAAAACATTCAGTGTCAAGTCTGTAAGTAATATAGAATCTTTCTTCGAAACTGAACTCAGAACACATTTTCCGAAAATAGTCAGTGAGTCAGCAAATAACGCTATTGTTGGTTTTACCGCTGAGCTAGTTTTAAAACCAGATACAGTAATCGTTCGCTAACTGGTCCTGGTTTAACTGGTCTGCTGTTTAACTGGGCGAACGCTAACTGGTCCTTGGACCAGTTAAAAAGCACAATTTCGTAAACAATCGACGCCATATTCAAATGGAAGATTTGCTGTGAGGGGCATTCGAATGTAATTTTAAATGTTATGAAAGTTGACATTATTTTCGCACGACAAAAACATTGATTAAACTACAGAAAAATAATTTTCTCAAATCATATGTCATACCTGTTGTCGCACTCAATGCGAAACTTCCATTGGAATCCTTTTGTTTATCCAATTACAGGAACAATGCGAATCAAACAATTCATTGAAGTTTCCCTCGATTTTATTTGACGTTTAACATGCCGGACCAGTTAAAACGCGAATGTCGATAAGTGGTCTTCTCTTTTCGCCCAGTTAGTGAATGTTTACTGTACTAGTCCCGTTTTTCACAAAGCATATTCAGTTCCATTCTCACTCCGAGAAAAAGTCGAGCTAGGTTTAGATAAATTAGTACAAGATGGTATACTTATCCCAGTCCGATCGTCGCAGTGGGCGAATCCAATCGTAGTTGTTCCTAAAAAGGATGGCTCAGTGCGAATTTGTCTCGAAAGGCAGTACTGAATCGTTATACCACTGTCGAACCATATCGTTTGCCAAGAATCGATGAGATCTTAGCAAAACTTGCTAATTGGAAAGTATTCTGTAAAATTGATTTATCCGGAGCTTATTTACAAGTTCAATTGTCAGAGTCATCTCAAGCGTTGTGTACAATTAATACACATCGTGGGCTTTTTCGTTACACGCGCATGCCGTTTGGTATAACTTCTGCCCCAGCGATTTTCCAATCGATTATAGACCAAATTCTCAACATTGACGACATTATAGTTGGTGGTGCAACGATCGATGAATGTCGGCATAGTTTGTTTTTAGTACTAAAAAAATTGAATGACCATAATGTCAGAATAAACGTGGTCAAATCGAGTTTCTTCAAAAACGAGATCGATTATCTCGGATATACCATAACGTCCGATGGTATCCGTCCGAGTGAGTCGAAAATAAGAGCTATTCTTAACACGCCTCCACCACACAATGTGAACCAGCTCCAAGCGTATCTTGGATTACTGAATTATTACCACAGATTTCTTCCGAATTTGTCTATTCATCTTCGTCCGTTGTACAATTTACTGCAGAAGAATAGACGATTCCTTTGGTCGTCTGAGTGTCAGCAAGCTTTCCAAGAAACTAAAAAATTAATAATAATAATGATAATGATCTTCTCGAACCGTATGATCCTGCGAAACCGATTACATTAGCTGTCGATGCTAGTCCGTATGGTGTAGGTGCTGTATTGTCTCACGTAGTCGAAAACGTAGAAAAGCCAATTTGTTTTGCTTCTTCTACACTCAGTTCGGCACATATCAACTATGCTCAGGTCCACAAGGAAGCACTTGCAGTAATTTTTGGTATCACTAAATTCCATAAATTTCTTTATGGCGCAAAATTTAAATTAGTGACTGATAATACTGGCATTAAAGAAATGTTTAACCCGTCTAAGGGTACCTCTTCTATAGCTGCTGCCAGATTGCAACGATGGGCTCTAATATTGGCCGGATATAATTATACGATTGAGCACCGTCCGGGAAAATATATGCATCATGCTGATGCACTTTCACGTCTTCCTCTACCATGTTTAGCAGATGTTGAACATGTTGACCTCGGGATAAAAGCTTTTTCCTCTAGTGGTTCTGAAGTTGTGAATATTGATGTCGTTCGTATTCATCAAAAGTCTGATTTGATCATATCCAAAATTTTCAAATTTGTGTCAGGTGGATGGCCTAAAAATGTTAATGAAGAAATTAAACCATATTATCAAATTAGAAGCCATCTAGGTGTCGATAGAGAAGTTATATATTTTGACGATAGGGTTGTTGTCCCGGATAGTCTGAAAAGTACCGTTCTAGCACAACTGCATTCAAATCACGATGGAGTAGTGAGAATGAAAATGCTAGGTAGAATGTACGTTTGATGGAAAAATTTCGATAAGGATATAAACGATCATGTAAAACAATGTCTAGTTTGTCAGAAGCGATAGCCTGTCGCGAAAGAAGTCGTTGAATCAAAATGGCCAAAATGCGAACGTCCGTTTCAAAGACTACATTTAGATTTCTTTCATTTCGCAGGTCACACACTATTGATAATCATTGATAGTTTTTCGAAGTACATCGATGTCAGAATAGTGAATGGTACAAATAGTCTACAGTTAACGGAACAGCTAGAATCGTTTTTTGCTAGTTTCGGAATAGCAGAAGAAATCGTCACTGATAATGGCCCACCCTTCAACTCTGAATTTTTCGTGCGATTTCTGGAAGCAAATGGTGTAACCGTATCTAAATCTCCACCGTACCACCCCCAATCTAACGGGTTGGCCAAGAGAGGAGTAAGGACAGTAAAAAATGTATTAAAAAGTTCCTACTTGATGATGAACAACAGTCGCTTTCGCTGTGTAGGAAGATTAATCGTTTCCTTATTAACTATCGTAATACGCCGTCTACTGCTACAAATCGTACACCGTCGTCTTTTGTATTCGCACATACACCACGTACGTTGACAAACAGCATAAATCCTCGTAAAGTTGAATTAGAATCCTTCGAGTCAAAACCTGCAGTTGGATTGGATAAACAAATCGATCAATCCCAGAGATTAAAAATACTTACTGCGTTGGTGATAATGTGTTTTACCGAAATCACTTCAAGGAATTAGTGCGCTGGATTCCCGTTAACATCCTACAAAAACTTAGTCCACTCATGTATTTAATAAGCTTAGAAGGAAATGTTCGTTTAGTTCACGCAAACCAAATTCGAAAATCACGCTTGACAGATGTATTTCATCCAGTTTTACCGATCGTTCAGCCTGGACAACAATCAGTCGAACAGAATAGTGAAAACCGCAACCAAGTGCAGGCGTCACCTGGAGTTTCATACGAGAACCAAACCGAGTTGGACAACGAAGAATCATCAAATGAAAAAAAATCATACGGATGTCCCAGTAACCAGTGGAAATCGCCGATTGTACGACGCTCTAATCGTTTAAGAGGACAACCGAGAGTAAAGTACCCGAAATAAGTGCTTGATAATTATGATTATGTCTTGTTTAAATTGAAAACAGTAATTCACATACAGTGATTAAGTAAGTAATTATTTAGTTAATTTGTTTGTAAATGAAACTTAAAGCGAGGAGAGCTGTAGTGTATTTACACCAGTGTGTTACCGCTATAAAACAATTATAGCGTCTAGGTTAGTCAATCAATCCCGATTTGTAATCGGTCTCTTTCGTACCCGAACGTCAAAGAGAGCAGACGTCTCGTAAAACTTAAAAAGAAACGGTGGATTTTATAAATATTGTTTAGCGAGTATCGTGCGCGTTTTACTCCGCCCAAACATCTCAAACGGGAATCGAACCCGAACCCCCGGCATGATAGTGTGGGAAGCTAACCACTCGCAAATAGATCCTATGGTGGTTTTTTTTATTTCTATGGAAAAAGGCACTTTTATTTTTTTTACACGACATTCTCAATAGGTTCGAGATAAAATTTTCGAAAAATATTCAAAGTGCATCGTACAATACTGTATAGAGAATATTGCCCCATACATGCAATTCAAATGTCATATTTCGTGGCATAGGTGCGTTCGTAATTCTTCGGATCGATTGACGTTTACTCGCAACCGAGTAACTCACAACGTCTAAATCCGGCTTCACTCTTCGACCAAGTACGAGCAACACGGATGCCGAACGAACCACATGTCAAGATTCCAAATGAGATAAAGTTTCTGGAAACTATTCACGTCCCTAATATATGTTTTCGTATCATATATTCTATAAATAATTACATTTGGATGATTTAAAGCAACATTGTTGCGTATTTCCCAACAAATTGTATTGTTCTGTTATTCTTTCTCATGAAAACTAGTGTGAGAGTACATACCATGAGTAGGGGAGAGGAGGGCATATTTGGACCCTTTTTTTCCTTGATTTTAAATATTTTTTTGTAAACTTAAAAAAAAATCCTGGATTCATCCTGGTTGTCATTTGGACATCAATGTATCATACGAGCGTGTTAGAGGTGTGCGTTGATGCGAATGGTTTATTCGAATTTTTGAAAATTGCTTTTTTGTCCGAATGTGCCCAATGTGTGGGGCAGTTTCGTATAGTCCTGGGGCACTTTCGGACAACGAAAAAAAAAAATTAAATTTTATGTTTATCAACATTTACTTACGTTTCCTGTTATTTCCAGCATATTCTGCATTTCTCTGTTTATCAGTATTTGTCTGAAAGTAAACTGCTTGCTATGAGAGTGGTGGTGAAGTTTTTGGAAAAGGTTCAACATTTTCCGGGGACAAAGTTGCCAAAGTAAAATCTATCTGTGCTTCAGACGCATTGTTTTGCAGCATTGTTGTATTACTCGATGAGTCGGTTGCTACCTCCGCTCCAGTAGATGAAACCATTTGAACATTCAAAATCCTTGTACGAAAAAACCTTTCTTGAAAATGGATAGCAACCTGTCATTTTGAATCCAGCTAGGAAACTACTCAGATTGAAATAAGCATTATAAGCCGATGCAACTATACCTGAAAGATATAGGATATAGTTTTTCCAGGATGGTTGAGTAGCCAACTGTTCTGGGAAAATGAGAGCTTCTGCTTGAAAGGGCGGTTGAAAGCGATTTGTGACATAAGGTGGAAAAGATACACACATTGTGCAATTTTCTCGGCGATATTTAATTGTTACAAAAATGCAATGACCTTTTGATTCATTTTTGATTTTTTGAAATTGTTTCGTTTACGTTGCTTTTTGCTACCTTTTTCAAATGTTCCAGAACATTGAGAAACAGTTTTCCAACAGAATCATGAAAACGTTTATTCGAAACTAGTTCGATAGCTCTTTCCATCTAATCTTCGTTGGTCCATCGGTTTTCTTTTTGTAGTTTCGAACCATCATTAGGTCTGAGAATCAGACTAAATTGATGTTTGTTAGTAAACAATAATCAGACACAAATTTTATGAGGTATTAAACAGTGTTCGAATGTGCCCCACCACCATCCGAAGACAACTCATAATTCTATCTAATAAATAGACCTTTATTTCGCCGTTGTATGCACGTTTTTTTCATTTCATATTAGTTACTAACTGAGGTGGTGTATTTAAATTTCTAAATCCTTCACAAAGAATTAGAGAAATACTTACAACTTCAAGCTCAAAAGTTTCGAGACGTGTATGAAAAAGGGCACTGTGTTGTTTTCATAAGTAACTAGCTGACCCGGCAAACATTGTTCTGCCATATAATGTATTTCTATAGAATATTTTGTTTGGTAAAAACAACGAACACACTTCAAGAGAGTTTGTATGTTATCGTTCAGATCTGCAAAATTGATCTGAATGATGATTTTCACAGCGAAACATACATATGCGTACCTCTTATTTACCAATTTTCCATACTTATTTTAAATATCCTTCTTATATATAAAGATGTGCATAGTCAATTTTTTCGAATTTTTCCAATTATCTCAAATATTTTCCAAAGTACTCTATCATTTTAATTTGGGTGAAGACAAACTCACAAAATATATGGACGACGTAGATCTGATCAGCCGTTCTCCCGTGATGATGAGTTATACGTACGTGGGAAAAACTCTCTTTTATATATAGATAAACGACCAGGAGATGTCAAACCATATGACAGCTGTTGGTGGAAGGGCTGTTAACTTACTTATATTTTTAATTTGGTTGAAAATTGTACCACTTAGTTTTTACAAGTGTTGCCCGAAACTGCCCCCGTCCGAAACTCCCTTCCTTTCCCCTGCATTATGTAGAAGTGTATTTTCAAATATTATTGGCAACCCTTAAGAATTGACCAATCAGCAGCTGGTCCGAAAACTGGTCCGAAATCGATCCCCTATTGTCTGTAACACAAGATGATACCTGTACCGCGAATACTGAACACTTGTAGGTAAACCACCAAACACTTTGTAATTAGCAATACACCACTATTGGTGAAAAAATACAGGAAATTATAATTTTTACCTGCTGAAGTGGATTCTAAGCACATTCACGAATTTAAGGCCAATGCACAATGGTCCAGGAGATGCATTTAAGTGGAAATTAGCATTTAGAACTCGATAGTTATTCTCTAGACAAACACTGTCTTAGACAAAGTTGTTAATCATGATAGAGCGCTCGTTTTTATGTTGTCAAAAATAGGGTGACCAAAATTGTCGATGAAATAAAAAATCTAACTTTCTTATCTTTATAAATAGAGGTAAACATAGTTCGACAATGTTATAGCTCCAATTATTTGAGACATCTTTGTAGAACAAAGTTTTTCTCTATCTCTTGAAATAACCGATATAGCGCTTTTTTCTAAGTTACGTTAGGGTCACCATGAAAAAAACTGTTTTTTTTTTCTCTAACTTTTATATTTAAAATTTTACATGCTGTCTTCGAAAGACTTTTAGGGCTTCCTAATACAAACATTATTGGGTGCAGAACTTGTCAATATCTCAATTTAACTCAGAGTTATTGATATTTTTTCTTTCTGGGGCAAACATAAAAAAAGTTTGTTGACGGAATTTGAAAGAACAAATTTCACTCTATATAATATGTGATTTTCAAAACTATGTTATTTTTTGTGTTTGAGTAAATTAAAATTGAAATCATTAGTTTTTGGATAAAAACCCATCAATAGCCTTGAGCAGGATTAAGATATTGACATGTTCTGCAAGTTTTTTAAAAGTCTTACGAAGACCATTTTGATGTAGAATTTTAAATATAAAAGTTAGAGTAATAAACCACGTTTTTTCATAGTTACCCTGATGCAACTCAGATAGAAGGCGCTCAAAACAACTTTGTGGGAGGTATTTATTGTTTAGACAAAAACTGTCTTAGACAAAGTTGTTACATATGATAGAGTGCTTATTTTTATGTTATCAAAAATAGGGTGACCGAAATTGTCGATGAAATGAAAAATATTACTTTCTTATCTTTATAGATAGAGATAAACATAGTTCAACAATATTGTAGCCCCAGTTATTTTAAACAACTTTGTAGCACAAAGCTTTTTTGTATCTTTTAAAATAATCGATTTAACGCTTTTTTCTAAGTTGCATTGGGGTGACCATGAAAAAACGTGTTTTTTTGCTTTAACTTTATATTTCAAATTCTACATCAAAATTGTCTTCGTACGACTTTTAGAGCTTATTGATACCAACATTTTGCGATGCAGAACTTGTCTATATCTTAATTCTACTCAAAGTTATTGATGGTTTTTTACCCAAAAACTCATGATTTCAATTTTGATTTACTCAAACACACAAAAATAACATAGTTTTGAAAATCACACATCATGTAGAGTGTAATATGCTCTTTCAAATGCCGCCAATATACTTTGTTTACGTTTGCCCCAGAAAGAATGACAAACAAATGAATAGAGCATGTGTTTTGGGAAGAAATATCAATAACTTTGAGTAAAGTTGAGCTATTGACAAGTTGTGCATCGAAAAATGTTTGTATTAGTAAGCTCTAAAAGTCTTTCGAAGACAGTTTGCATGTAAAATTTGAAACATAAAAGTTAGAGCAAAAAAACAGTTTTCTTCATGGTGACCCTAACGTAAATTGTCCCGATATGGTACCGCGTGAATTAGAGTCATTCAGCAAATTATGCTGCTAAGTTGAATCTGAATTCACGACGCAAAATAAAAACATAACAGTTGAATTATCTCATTCCCAGATCAGGGAAGTCTGCGGGCGCACCGAAACAATCCTTCCAGCGTTTATAATCTAATTAGAAGGGTTGACCGTTTCGGGCGAGACCCCAATCGCTGTTATCCTTCAGTGGCCTTGGGCAGACCACCCGCTGTTTGATTTCGCCGAAAATTAAAGCCACACGAGCCAAAAGCAAAGGCAGCCCTTCCGAGAAGGACTGGACAGACAACGTGTTATTTTCCAGCATTCCCATCCGAAGGGCTTCCCCCAATGTAATCAATAAATTATCGCCGTTTCTCGGCTCCCTCTTTTCACGACACAGATTCGTCGGGCGCCAATTTACGGATAAACTGTTCAAGTGGTTCATTTCTATTGTGTGTTTGTGTATGGTTGTGTGGGTCCCCCTTTTTCCCTCGAGTCCCGACTCGCTTTGATATGTATTCAATTTCCTGGTGGCTACCTTTTGGCCGGTTGCTATTGGGATTTGTGCGAGCAAAAAAAAAAAGCTGAACTCTGGGTTTGGCTTATCTCTTTTTGCTTTATTTCCGGTGCGGTGTAATGCTTACATTTCCTCCTGCCATAAATTCTGGCCTCAGAAGTCAAGCGGGGTTCGATTTCAGGAGGTCGTGAGTTTTTTTTTCGTAAACGAGATGATGCTTCCAGTGGCTTCAACGGCTTATTTATGTGAAAAACATAATCGATTATGGAGAAGGAAAAACAGAGATGATGTGGGAAAATTCATCATTATCATACCTTTGATCCGAATTCGGAATCATAAATATGGATGAATAAAATATTTGCTGCGAGCAATACAGCAAATATTTGTGCTTTCCTAGGAAATTTATACGTTTAGAGCTCCTGACAACTCCCGGTGCTCTCATAAAATTAGGAGATCAATTTCTCCTTGTGGTACAATAACATATGAATAGCCTTAAAGTTTCGAACCTTCCACACACAAAAAAAAAAACGCGCGAATGAAAAACCAAACCGAAGGCGCATTCTTTTGGTTACCCGCTGTCTGTTTCCCATCTACTTGGTATTCAAGCTGATAGCTTCGCGCTTCAGCTGATGATGAACGGAATCGATTACACAGCCCTTCAGTTGGGGGCTGGGGCTGCTCCTGTGGCACCGACATTCCCGACACTGTGAATGTGCTTTGCATGCGTCGATGGCGGCAGTCTTCTCTCTTCCTCTCCCACCCCACTTGCCACCTTACGCGCGAGGAAAATGTTTACCTTACGCAGCCATCCGTACATTTTCACCGCTTTTCATCTTGAGCGCGCAAACCATCGCGTGGTGTTGGAAAAATTGTTTGCTCGCTTTGGTTATTTACATCCGAGGTAAACGCTCAAAATCTCAAATTGATCCCGAGCATCCCACCGGAGGAGGGAGAGTGGGAATTTCGGGCTCCAAGCCGAAACCAATATTGTGTGGATGGGTGGATCTTTACATTCCGTTTTTTTGCTTCCATTTTTCCTCGGTGAAGCATGTAGTGATGGGAAATGCAAGGTGTGGGAGAAGGTTTAATCACCGGTTCAGGAGCGGTGCCCACAATGGAGGTCGATGTTCAGTCCAGACACGCACACATTTGGGGGGCAGTTAATGTTTTACCAGGTGAAGGAGTGGATTCTTTGTAGTATGATGATGTGGTTTATTGATTTTTTGTCATACAATTCCTTGAAATGTCATCTTCATATATTCTCGATTAGATTCAGATTGCAGGGGTGAAAGCTTTCAAATTTTAGCGAAAATAGTACTAATGTGTATCATAAGGGCATCTCCCGTCAATTCGCACCATTGGAATTAGCAGCTGTCTTCCAGAATTTAAACATTGTGGATATGAACATGAACCAATTAAGCATCTTTGCATACATAATTTTTCTTTTCATACATAATTTTTCCAAAAATGTCTTCTTAAAAGCTCGAAACTATTTTTGTTCACAATATAATTTAACTCAGAAATCTACTTTAAGCTCTCACAAAAAAATTGTGCTGTGGATGACTCTTTTGGAAATTGTCCCAATCGTCGTAAAACGTTATGAAAAAAGAAAGCAATTGATTTCCTATACTAGATACAATTTTAGGGAGCGTCCAAGACACGGCCGCATTGTTGACGCAGGATTATAAAGTTGTTTTATCCAATTCACTTTAACACTCCTATACTCGCGCATTGGTCCGTCAGACCGAGAAATCAATAATTCGTTCATTTCTCAGAAAATATCAACACTACCACTTTGAATTTCTCTCTAGCTTCGTTATTCGTCGTTCGTCATCGTTTAGCGTATCACATGTGTTGGTACAAAGGGGACGTGTGTCACTTTTGACGTAGAACTACGTCTTTCATTAAGGGTGTCAAATCAGAAAACAGGTCACGTTTTTATGAAATAAAGTTAACGTTAATAACTATTTTTGCCGCGAACGGATTTTGGCGATTTACATACTAAACGAATCGGAAATTCCGTAAGATTTGTTTAATATGCCATACATTAGAATCCCCTTGTTAGTAAATGGTTAAAATTCATGAAAACTTGAGGTGTTTCCCCATACATTTGTTCTGTCCATTTGAGTGCTTTCCCGAACAGAGTTATCAATAACGAGCAAATTATCGACGACCAACGGAGGGGAAATCGTAGGATTTAAAGTCTCCGTGAACAAAGGAAAAGAAGAAGAATGAAGGGGAATACTTGCCTACAGTATAAACAGTGAATCTCGCTGAGGCAAACTTTCATTCGGCATCGGACTGTTGCATTCTTTGTGTGGACACCGACTGGACAACATCGTTTTAGAGGCGAATGAACTGCAAAGTTTAAAGCCTCTTAAAAACAAAGAAAGAAAGAAGAACAACATCGTTGCTGGACGAGCTGGACGGCGAGGGATCGAGTGCCTTTCTCAAGGCAAGAGGGCGGAGGTGGTAGCGCTGGAGTAGAGTAATAGAGTAGAGTAGAGTTTTCAAAGGGCCTTTCTCAAGGCTAGAGACGAATGAACTGCAAAAGTTCAAAGTCTCTATAATACAAGACCTTCCTTCCATCGGACTGTTGGGTAATCCAGTTCACTTTGCTTTCGCTGCGCTTCGATCTAAGATTGGACCCCACCAGTGGTAATCCAACTTGGAAATCGTCGTTTGATTTTTCTGTTCGTTTTTCGCGTTATTCGTATCGTTTGTTCTACTTTCCGCGTCATAAATTGGACGCTTCGCGTAGTGTGCGATGAGCAAGAAGAAGAGGAAGGCAGGCTCGAGCCCTGCAAAAAACGAACGCATTGCCAGGGGCAATACAATTTCGAGGTAAGCGTCATCTAATGATGCACGCGGTGTTGGTGCAGTGAAAAGCGCTCGCTTATTTTCCGTCTTCATAAGGGCTTCGTTTGTGCCTTTGAGAATGCATCAATGCATTAAACTGACGTTATGGCGAAGCAGACGTTAAGGTTGTGCACCAAAAAATTATTTAGGAATACTAAGCATCTTGAATATCTTACTGGAATGTTATAAGTTATTTGGGTTCGCGTGCCAGTCGCAAAACTGCCTTCAACTAGGATTGCATTTGCGCTAATATTGATCATGATGAAGCATTGCTACTGTTTTCGAGGTTGTTATTAACAAAAAGAGTTTATTTCTCTTGTTTAGTCATCAAGAAAGTAAATGTGCTGGAATTTTGTATGTGATTAGGTTTTGCTTGCCAGTAGCAAAACTTCCTCCACTAAGGGAGACAGCTGCGCTTATCTCGAGCATGAGAAAGTAATGCAACTCTTTTCGAGGCCAGCGCAAAATGATGAGAAATGTTTATATTGCTAGTAGTTTCAAGCCACCAATGTATGGCTCTGTATGCATGCTATGGTGAACACTTGTCTGGCGCTTGGTTTACGCTTAGTTTGTACAAACGATATCTAGAGGTGCAATTCCTTTGAGGCAATACTAAATAACATGTAGCATGATATTTGATACTTGTTGTTTACATGCGGTGCCAAAGATATATTTATGTAGTTATGAGATATGGAATAATGGTGCTGGTGCAACATGTATACAATCGACTGCAGCCGAGTCTATGTCAATTTCGAAAAAGGCCACCGTAATAACCTTCGAGGTAAATTTTCAATGCATTGACATGAAATAAATTGCGACATACGATTGTTTTGCGAGGGCAAGAATGAATCATCAATCAATTATCGTCAACTGATTCTACAATGAAAAAATCATTTCAGAGATTATTCTACTAAGCAGTTGTTTCTAAAATCTCACAGCATTAAAGAATAATATCCGAAGGTATAAACAAGCGACTTATATAAAATAACAGCGTAGTTCTACGTCAACAATGCGGTCGTATCTTGGACACAACCTCCTATAATTTTTTTTAACACTTTCGGTCTGACACACCGACGCGAGTATAGGAGTACCTTTTTTGGACAAGTGCCTTATTCTAGAATATTGTTGAATGAAATGTATAAATTATTGTTAGTGGCGTGGAATATTTATTGTATATAATGCATAAGATCATTACCGGACTATTCTTATATGATTTTAGTCCCTTTCGTAGCTGGATTGAACGGATCCATATATTACCTATTCGCCGATATATTCGTCGTTAGATTCATACGTTTAATAGCAAAATATACATGTTTGACTTTCGTATAGTTATTCGCTAAATATAATGGTCATACAAATACATACTTGTGAAAAAATTTCACTTGTGGAAGAATTGTTAACAGTAAACTATAAACTAATCGGTGGCTTATGGTAATTCGTAACAGTTACAGTTTCGGGACATTTGTTTATATCAACAAGAAAACGAGAGAAAGAAAAGGATGTTCCTAGAAATCCTTTTATATCATCTTTTTATGCACTATCTATAAAAAGGCATTAATTCTTAGTTTACAAAGAATACAGAGACAAAGAATATTAGAAATATGCAAACTTTAGATTCCCGAACCTTTATCATCTGGTGATTATCTAGAAGGTCGGTATACATCCTTCTCTTCGATAAAAGACCCGACAAAAACCCACAACAAATGTAAAAAATATGTTTGTTTCGAGCATGCAGTTATGCTATGTTCTGATTCTTACTCCAAGGAACCACAATCGATTAATACGTTTTTATGTTATTTTATAGCTCTTTATACTTCCATGAATTATATTCAGTTGCTTACTTTTAATTAATATCAGTGAGAGTTTAGAATTTCGTTATTTGTGTTGGAGTATCAAAAATACTCTGTTTTGAGGAAGCTGAATTAGATGACTTTTAACACATAATAAAGACGAAGAAAACATATTTTTCGGAGTTTTTTCATTTTATCATACCCTCTTCTTAAAATAAATGCCAATAAAGCCTGAAAAATACACAATGGCAACATTACAGAGAAGTTCAATTTTCGGTCTGTGACACCGTGCGCGAGTATACGTGTTATGATTTTGCACGCGAGTACAGGAGTACTAGGACCAAAAACACAATTCTCGCGTAACTTTTGAAAAGGTCCTATGTAACAAATGTAAACAAATCGAGTTAATGGATGCACGCTAATAGTCTTCAATAATTGAATGTAATACAAAAACAATCGTTCACGTATCTACTTTCTTCATCTTTTTATCGCCGATACAAAAAATATCCAATGTACAGATTCGAATTTTAAGCACCCGGCTGTTACTTCGGACGCCACTTTCCTCCGATGCCCGAAACGTCCGAAGTAACAAAGCAGTCAAAACAACACGAAGTCGTACTTCGGTCGTTTTGAGTTTTTGTTTCTTACAGTAGTTGTTATCGATTTCAGTTCAATTCAACGGGTGATAACAATAATAATCTGTTTTTAGAACGAAATGCTGATTTTTGGATTGTTGTTTAGTAGTTAGTTTCAAATTCTTATCGTGCAACGTAATATGTCCAATGTGCAAACGCGGGCAGTCAAAACGTCCAATGTAACATTTTCGCTCCTTGGCTCCAACTTTAAACTCAAATCACGGAACAACAGCTACAATTGGTTTTGGAGAACTATTCTTGATCGCTAGTGGTGAGAGGAGCGATAAAGATCGATAACTTTTAAGACAATTCGCGGAATAATGTTCGGATCTTCAACTACGTTTTTCTCGAGTTGACGAAAATGTTCCATTGGACCTTTTCAAAAGTTACGCGAGAATTCACAACAAGGGGGAACAGGGTGCCAATGAAAATGATCATCTCAATTTTTCATACCGGACTTCCTGCTAAATGTGGAAAAAAGTGTGTGCATTAAACGTCTAAATTTACTGTTATATCGATAAAAGATGTCGAAATTAACTTTCTGGTACCGGTAGTTTTTCTGTCAGAAAAGCTGATTTTGACCTCGACGTTCCATGCAACTTCAAGACATTTGGCATCAAATTTTTTGTTTGAAAAAACCCGATTTGATATACTCCCCCTTTGGGTGGCAATGTTTCAGTCAGGTTTGCCACAGTAAAATCTGTGTTTTTGGTCTCATAAAACTTTTTATCTGAGTTTATCTGTAAACTCATTGAGGTTTTAGGGTGCAATAAATGTTTCTATGATGGTTAGGCTCTCCACCCCCCTCTCTGTGGTGGGGCTGCAAATGCAGTCAAGTTAGGCATATGGAGGTTTTAGAGCGCAATAAATGTTTCTGTGGTGGTTAGATACATCTCCCCCCTCGCATAAAGTGTAGCAATTGCATTTTCCACATAAACTTTCAATTATTTTCATTCACAGTTTCCGTTAACCCGCCACGGTGTTTTTTTTTCATATTTTGTCTCCATTGTCTCAACTTGGAATGATTTTGTCTAAAGGAAAGTGTCATTTTACCAACGAATTGCGTAGGAAGTATCCCAGTTTCACAGAATGTCTTTGAGGTCAACGCTGCATATGGGATCCACACGTGTCGGTGGCTAATAGCGGTATTTAATAGTAATGAAACAGATAGTAGTTCGGCCGGATACCGGATATCCGGCAGCCGGACTTAGAACTGTTTCCATGGATGATAATCTGAGTATCGAGTGTGAGTCTTACTTATTTGACGACACAATAGAGCAATTCCAAATGAAATCGACAAATGACAAAACATGAGTATGTTTAATTCGAATGAAAGTTTGTATTCCGTTTGGGTTGGAGGAAATATGAGTTTTCCACAACATTTGGAAATTTTTCGAATCAAGTGTAACTTTTGAAAAGGGCGTATCGATTTTAGTAAGAGAAATCTTTGATAATTTATGTCTCAAAAACTATGAGTCCTACCGAAATAGTGTCATAGAAAGAGTTATGTAGTATTGATGTCCAAACGTGAAAAAATATACACTGAGAAAAAAAATAGTACTTTTTTATTTATAAAAAAAAACTTTAATTTGCAATATCTAACAAATATATTTTTTTTCTCTCATATAAAATAGAAGTTTTGTAGAAAATTTAAAAAATGGATAGAAGATGGTAAAACTCTTTTTGACAAACTTTGTGGAACATCTATTTTTTATGAATTTTCGGAACTTCAAATTTTGTATGTTAACAATCATTTTTAGTCACAAATTATGAATCCATCAATCTCTTTCTAAATGCAGCCATTCTCGAGATATGTAAAAAAAAAATCTAGTGTATTGTCTTTACCACAGTAAATAGGCTCTTCTAATATGTTTGTCGTGTTATACCGCCATGTTGATGAAATTTAATGAATTTGCTTATAATTTTCAACAACTTTTCCGAATACATCATTATGGTAAAACTATATGTTTAGGAGTTACGTTGAATTTTTGTTCGTCAAAGTTCGTCAAAAGTAGGTTTCTTTAAACAGGCTTCTTTAAAAAAAAAGAACATAACCTAAGAAATAACAAGAAAATATAAATCTCTGGCCTTTTCTGTGAATTTGAGGTAATTTCGCATGTTGTTGCATACAGAAAAAGGTTACATCAAAATTACTTCGCATGAAAGCATCTTCGAACGTTGGATTGGGAAGTTATTTCAACTACGTAACGAAAAATACCCCAAAACATTACTCGATAACAGTGAGAACCTTATTTTCTGCAGACGAAAATTTACATCCAGCTGCTCTTTGTAGATATTTTTTTTTGTTTTTATTTACAATATTAACAGAAAGTCAGCTAAGTGTACACAGTAAGTGTCAAAGGTGTTGATACACTGTGTTGCAAGTTTGTACATAATTAAAATTTAAAATAAAAATATTATTTACCAATTATACAGGGGTGTCCGTCTTTCCCGACTTTCCCCTACTTCTTACTGATAGATTGTTTCTGGAGTGTTATGCTAAAATCGTCTACTGCATAATTTTCTGCTGTTGTTTTTTATTCACAGTTAATACACTCAATGACTCAAACTGCTCGAGAAGATCCTACTCCTGCTCCTCAATTCAGGAAATGTTGCTGCTCTCGCTCTGTTGTCGAACAATCTGATTCATGTGTTATTGTTATGCCGGGGAATTTCCAACCAATTTGGAACTTTTGACGTAGGACTACGTCTTTCATTTCTATATCGGGGTGTAAAATCAAAGTTTCGAAAACGAAAGCGTTACGCCGGAGACCGAGATTTTGAGCGTTAATAGCTCCTAAACAACTGAATGAAATGGTATGATAAACACTTCATTCGAAAGATAAAATGTCTACGCTTTCTATACTTGCTACTTTTTGATCCAAAAACTTGTTTCAATAGTCTTAAAATTGCTTTCAAAACAGGCTATTGAAATCACCAATCGGTATATAAGCGAGCGCCGCTCGGAAATCCACTCAGTTCTAATTGAACAGCGATTGGAGCATGTTGTCGCTGTTGTGGTGAAGCTCTTCGTTTATCATGAAAGCGTGGATGAACGGTGTCACCAAGAGCCTGTTTGTGCACCCTAGGCCAGAAGGGAATCCATCAGGAGGAGAGTGATGCCACAAACGGTTCCCCGGGAAGACATCGCTACACACACATACACGCGCGGAATTCTTTCCGTTTGGATGCCATTCAGCATTGAGAAAGTTCCGGAAAGATCTAATCTTTTCTGGAAAATAATCTGCCAGTTCCTCTTGGAATTTAAAAATACATTCATGTGAAAAAGTTTATTTGAATGTTTTCTATCCATGTAACACTGTGACCAAATACATTTGGTTTTGTGATTTTTCAATCAATCGCAATTAACAGGATAGCTTCTGAAGATTATTCTTCCCCATCAGTAGGATATTTCCGTATCCAATATTGTATGCGCCCGCAATCGATTATTGCTCAGTCGCCGAAAGTTCCGAGCTCAGAGAGTTCATTCCCCTCTAGTTTGCCTTCCAAATTGCCATCGTAAACCACACCTTCTCTCGATTCAATCACACACAAAAAGCATACTTAAGCGATATTCTGGTGGTGAGACACATTCATTTTTCGTGAGGACATCGACAAGACACCATCGTTGCCTAACGCCTAATTTAGATTCAACTTCGAACAAATGATCTCTAAATCAACGATAGTCCTACGTCACCCTTGCGGTTATACCATAGATATAACCCACTTCCTGTTTTTTTCTGGAGACAGACAGTACTCATTTGCTCATCCCTCTACACCCTAGACACGAACCAAAGAAAGTTAGAAAAACGTTCTTTGACGATAACTGATTTGGTCAGAACGGAAACCGGACCCGAAGCCCGTATCCAGATAAGTGCCACTACACCCAAACATAATTTTTAGCGCATGTTATGGCATGCTTTTATTTTTCTTATTAGAAAACATTATCCAACTGCATTTTATGATGAGATGTAATATTATCACGCATTTATGTAACAGCACTAATAGCTATATCGATAGCGTGGTTGTATGAAACAGCTTTGCATTCCAGTCTTGGCTCGATTCCCATTGACGTCGTATGGACTTTTTTTTTTTAGCACAATCCCAAATGAAATGAAGAAAGCAAAAAGAAAGAGATGTCTGCTCCCATACATACAAACTGTTTTAAGGCTATTAAAACAGCTCATCATTTGCGCATTTGACTCTCCAGCACACGAAATGGCATTATTTCTGCAAAAGATGAAATGTGAACGGGCGAACACAAATCACTATTTACAGGGACAGTGAATCATCGGCGGGACCAGTGAATCTGGGTGTACCTCAAGGAAGTGTTCTGGGGCCGCTGCTTTTCTTGCTTTATATTAATGACATTAAACAGGTGTTAAATGACAGTGACGTAAACTTGTTTGCTGACGACACAGTGATATTCATTGTTGCTGAGACATTGCAAGATTGCTTCGTCAAGATGAACCGTGAACTGCAAAACTTAGACGAATGGTTGAGATGGAAAAAACTTAAGTTAAATATTAGCAAAACAAAGTATATGGTAGTATCGACACGCAATCTTGACAGTGATAGTCTTAGTATAACTATCGATGGGCAAACTGTGGAAAGAACGACTTCAATCAAATATCTTGGCGTTATTCTTGACGAAACGCTGCGCTTCGACGAACATATAAACTATACTATAAAGAAGGCAGCTCAAAAATATGGAGTGCTTTGTAGAATTAATCGATTCTTGACCTTTGAAAGTAAAATTACCATCTACAAAGCATTGATCGCTCCACATTTCGATTATTGTGCATCTGTGCTATTTCTCGCAAATAAGAGGCAAATGAATAGAATGCAAATTGTTCAAAACAAGGCCATGCGCTTGATATAGAGATGCGATCGACTTACTCCACGAAGATTTATGCTTGAATGCCTACAATGGATGTCAGTGGGACAGCGTATCAAATATTGCACTCTTACGTTCATATATAAGATGGTTAGCGGCATGACACCGAACTATTTACAAAACACGATAACGTATGGAAGAGATATGCACCGATATAACACAAGGCAAGCAAGTGACCTCAGAACCATGAACTTTCGAATGTCATGTACCCAAAACTCACTTTTTTATAAAGGATATCGCCTGTATAACACATTACCAAATGAAGCAAAGACAGCAACAAGCCTTCGAATATTCCGTAGTATTTGTAAAGAGTTTTTGAAGCATGATTTAGATTTTTGACCCTGCATATAATTAATGTTAGTGTGTAAGATGACGAAGTTTAACGGATATTTGTATTTTCTTATCTTTAGACTATAATGATGATGGTTAACTTAAACAATATTTGTGAAATCTTCAATAGTTTGAGCCCGCGCGCGTTAGCACACATAGACAACTTGAGATAGAACATATGCAAAAACAATTCTTTTTAATGAAAGCATTCAAATGGGTTTAATGTGGAAACCAGAGGTAAGCTAGGGATAGCTCAATCGGAATACTTGTAAATTCATCTTCTCAATAGATAATTATAACAAGATTTTTCTGTGTTGTGGCAGATCTTATTGCAGATTCAGGTTGACACGTTTATACCCCAGATTGAATGTAGGGCCTGAAGTATCGGCTGGAATTAGGCTTAGGTTTGCTCAGCTGTCTGGTTTCGAAAACGATTAACAGACCGTTGTCGGGTATCCAGTGAAGCGGGAATTCCTTTGTAAATTTTAGGCTAATGCTGACATAGGTATTGGGTTCAATTCCTGATCGGTCAAGGATTTTTTCGGGTTGGAAATTTTCTTGACATGCCTTGGGATATGTAAAGTAATGGGCCTGAAGTATTGGCTAGAATTAGGCTTGGGTTTGCTCAGCTACCAGAACTCGGAAACGATCGCAAATGCAGGCCGTGACCGGGGATCTGATAAAGTGGGATTTCCCTTGTAAGTTCATGGCTAATATTGACATAGGCATGGGGTTCAATTCCCGATCGGTCCAGGGTCTTCCCGGGTTGGAAATTCTCTCGACATGCCATGGGTTAAATACGTTAAGTTGATAACATAAATTGTTCTTCAATTAGGAATCTATGTTTGTAATATAACCAGTCCGTTTGTTTTGTTTTTTACTTCAATGTGCTTACTGGTTATTTTAATAATTGTTACATAAAGATCAACAAGAGAACTCGTACAGTACAAACTTTTTGAGGAGATCATCATCATTATTTCATTATTTCATAAAACGAGGAAATTATTGTCTTTTGAGTGTATGTGTGTCCGTGTATTTTTCTTGTCAAGACTATGGTGATGATGGTATTTTTTTTTTTTGCTTTTATATATATCTTAGTTATTCAATTAAATTTAAAAAATAATTGTGAAGTCTGCAATAGTTTGAGCCCGCGCGCGTTGGCAAACATAGAGAAACGTGAGATTGAACAAAAGCAAAAGAATTTTTGATCGAATAAAACAAAGTCATTCCAAGGGGTTTAATGTGGAAACCTGAGGTAAGCTAGGGATAGCTCAATCGGAATACTTGTAAATTCATCTTCTCAACAGATAATTATATCAAGATTTTTCTGTGTTGTGGCGGATCTCATTGCAGATTCAGGTTGACACGTTTATACCCCAGGTTGAATGTAGGGCCTGAAGTATCGGCTGGAATTAGGCTTAGGTTTGCTCAGCTGTATGGTCTCGAAAACGATTAACAGACCGTTGTCGGGTATCCAGTGAAGCGAGAATTCCTTTGTAAATTCTAGGCTAATGCTGACATAGGTATTGGGTTCAATTCCTGATCGGTCAAGAATTTTTTCGGGTTGGAAATTTTCTTGACATGCCTTGAGATATGTGAAGTGATGGGCCTGAAGTGTCGGCTAGAATAAGGCTTGGGTTTGCTCAGCTACTAGAACTCGGAAACGATCGCAATTGCAGGCCGTGGCCGGGGATCTGATAAAGCGGGATTTCCCTTGAAAATTCATGGCTAATACTGACATAGGCATTGGGTTCAATTCCCGATCGGTCTAGGGTCTTCCCGGGTTGGAAATTCTCTCGACATGCCATGGAATGAATACTTTAGACAAAGGCTTAAATTGTTCTATCGATTAGTAATCTATGTCTGCGGGATAACCAGTCCGTTTTCTTTTCAATTTAATGTGCTTACTGGTTAGTATGATGTAATAAACTCAGTAACTCAATTATTATCAATAAGATAACTCGTCCCGCTCAAGCCTTTGTAGGGGAAAGAGGTGGGACCATCATCATCATTTTCAGCCTGAGCTATAAGCTATTGTCATAGCAATGAATCGAACTACTATTATGAGTCTTGCAAATATTGGCATCAGTAGCTGCTAACATGTGGTGTTACAAACCTTAGAGTGTGAAAAAGCTCATGAGATTCATTGATGATTCTTTTTGATTATCGATTGCTGCCTCTCCTGCTATATTTTCCGCTTAACCTTCATATGTATGACACTTTTCTTCTGGACCGCCTCACTCATTGATAATCTGGAGTAACAACACCGAACCTAACAAAATACCGAAAGACTTATCCAGCGGAATGCATATTTGAGATATCAACTCCAAACTACACCAATCAATGATGGGATCGAGAAAGTTTTCTATGATTTCCACATTCGTGGAAAAAAACCCTGAACCATAACCCACAACGATGCCGATAACGAAAATATATTCCCGGAAATGACGCCACGCAAGGACGCCGTGCCATGTGTGTGTATTTTGCTTTTTCTTTTATCTTCCCTCGGTGATGTATGTTTGCCCTTGAAACATTGTCATCGCAAACATCTCTCGACTTCTTACGCTCCTTGCGGAGCCAAAGCTCCGAAATAACAATTACCAAAATAGACACTTCTGTCGATAAAGCGAAGTTCGAGCATCAGCAGCATCAACAACAACAACAAAAAATAGTAAAACCTTGGTAAACATCCCATTGTTTCGTCCGTCGGCCTGTCTGGCGAAACAGTCAGCGCCGCCGCCAGAGAAGCGACTCCAGTAGCAGCCTCCGGCAAAAGCAACGCGCCAAAGTAAAAGTCGTCTCTGTCGGGTGAGGGGCCATAAAGAGAAATAATATTTATGACAGACTTTGTCGGCACAAGCACTATGCCGGGAAAGAAAAGTAACGCCTGCAGAATGGGGGAAAATCTAGTCGTAATAAGAAATTCAAATATATTTCCTCGGAGATGCGATAAGACCTGAATGGAGCCTGAATGAACTTGAAGGACTGCATCCGTCTCCCGGATGAGTACGGGACAGAATCGGCCCTCCCGGGTGACTGCTGAGGTGGAATGGGGCCTTCTTTTCTTTGCTTGCTGCGGAGGAAAGCCGGAGGACTGGGGGTAATGGCAGGGATGTGTTAATGGAGACAAGCATTTTAAGGTGAAGTGAGCCGCACGAATTGGTTGATTTACTTTTTGAATTATGCGAATATTTCTCCTTTTATTGCAGCTTAATGCGGACTTTGGCGAACTTGCCCTGCAGAGAGTAGAGAGGCCCATCTAGGGCGATTGTGAATTATGGAACGGCCATAACAGACTTCCTATCTTGGTACATATATCAATGGGGGAAAGGAGAGTGAGACAAGCAGATTTAACACAACTTTGATACGCTGCAATTGAATACACTCTTTTCTGACTGAAGTTCTTCCGTAGGAGCCTTGCGGCACTGCGATCATTAGTGTGATCTATTGTGGTGGACCACTGAAGTTAGTCTTGATTTCCATCCAGTTTTCATTCATACTCACTAAAGCGTTAAGATCTCCATCTTGAAGACGTTTCAGCTTAAGAGCACATTTTATTCTGTTTCAAACTCCACACATTGAAGGATGCGTAGAGTGTTCTAATGAAGCAAAAGTAAAGGAACATCTAGTGCTTTGTTGGGTTACTAGCTATCGCTCCATTTATTGATAAGCATACCAGCCGTTGTAGTTTATCAAACGTTTGCTGAACTGATATCGGTTTGTAGCATTCTCAATGATTTTACTAGAATAAAAAAGGCAATATACTGAGCGGAATAAAAATAACATCACTGCGTTGTTTTGGCGATTTCATTCAAAATTCCCTGTATAAATATCTGGCTTTGCATCATAAAGGGTGTGTCACATCAAATTGCATCACGGAAAAAACGCTGTAGAAATTTAGTTTTTAGGAATTATATCTTCAGCTTTCGCTTATAATCAGATAAGAGTGTATAGATCACGTTGGCCATGCTTCACTGTCAATTTTTCGTAAATTTGGAAAAATGTCGTCGAACGAAAAAGAGCGTCGTGAATTAATCCTGTGCACTCATTTCGAGAATCCGGAGTTGTCACATCGGGACATCGGTAAGATGCTGGGAATCGTCCAATCCACGGTCAGCAGAGTACTAAAACGATACTTCGAGAACCTAACCATCGACCGGAAGGTGAAGAACGGCAAAAATGGATGCTCCGTCAGTGAAAAAGATCACAAGCACGTAGTTAAGCAGTTTAGATGTGATCCGAGAAGTTCTGTCCGGGATGTCGCCAATAAGCTGAATTTGTCAAGTTCATTCGTCCAGCGGACCAAGCAGCGGGAGGGCCTGCGTACATACAAGGTTCAGAAGGCTCCTAACCGCGACGAAAGGCAAAACATGGTGGGGAAGACGCGAGCCCGGAAGCTGTACACCGAAATGCTGACGAAGCTGCATTGCCTGGAAATGGACGACGAAACCTACGTCAAAGCGGACTTTCGTCAGCTGCCGGGCCTGTTGTTCTTCTCCGCAGAGGACAAATTCAGCGTTCCGGAGGAGATTCGCAAGCAGAAACTATCCAAGTTTGCCAAAAAGTACATGGTGTGGCAAGCGATCTGCTCTTGCGGAAAGCGGAGCGCCCCCTTCGTGATGACCGGCACGGTAAACGGGCAGGTTTACCTTAAGGAGTGCCTACAGAAGCGCTTACTACCACTATTGAAGCAGCACGAGGGCCCGACCATCTTCTGGCTGGATCTCGCTTCGTGCCACTATTCAAAGGACGTGTTGGAGTGGTACGAAGCCAACGGGGTCACCTTCGTGCCAAAGGAAATGAAACCGCCCAACGCGCTGGAGCTTCGCCCAATAGAGAAATATAGGGCGATTATGAAGCAGGCCCTCCGGAAGAACCCAAAAGTTGTCAAATCGGAGGCGGACTTCAAAAGAAAATGGATTTCTGTTAAAAAAAAACTACAACCTGACGTTGTACAGAACCTTATGGACGGGGTAAAGAGGAAGGTGCGGGCATACGGGCTTGGGCTCGCAGTATGAATAAAAAGAAAATGCCAAAAGTTGTTTAATAGTTTTTATTTGACTGTCTAAAATTTTCAAAAGGATCGGTCTACTGGGCGAATTTCTACAGCGTTTTGCAATTTGATGTGACACACCCTTTAGATTACTTTTGTTCTGTGTATCATCTCTTGCCAACATTATGATGGTTATTCTGTGGACTGTTTACATTTAATTCCAACATTTCCAAACAATCAGTGCGAAATATAAATAGCACCACCCTGTAATAAATTCACCCTGGTCCTCATTTGACAGGTGTTTGTTACACGGCTGTTGGAAATTTCTTGAAAAACGGTGACAAAGGGGACTGCGTTGACAAACGGTGACAAAGGGGACTGCGTTGACAAACGGGGAAAGAAAAGTGAACTCTCGGCGATGGATATACGGAGGATTCGTAGAATTGCAGTGAACCAGAAAAGAACAGCATCTCAAATTCGTGCGGAATTGGAGCTTCCGGTTACTACACGTGGCATTCAACAAGTTTTGTCCAGTAGTGGGAACTTGGAGTGGCGTAAAAGGCTCGGAAAACCGGAACGTCATAAATTGAATCCCTTCGAATTCGCTACGAAGTACATTTCCTAGACTGAGGAATGGAACAACGTGCTCTTTTGGGATGAAAAAAAATATAGTAGGTTGTGTCCAAAATACGACCGCATTGTTGACGTAGAACTACGCTGTTATTGTATATAAATCGCTTGTTTATACCTTCGGATATTATTCTATAATGCTGTGAAATTTTCGAAACAACTGTTTAGTAGAATAATCTTTAAAATGGTTTTTCATTGTAGAATCAGTTGACGATAATTGATTGATGATTCATTCTTGCCTTCGCAAAACAATGCACTAGCTGATCGTATTTCGCAATTTATTTCATGTCAATGCATTGAAAATTTACTTCGAACGATATTCCGGTGGCCTTTTTCGCAATTGACATAGACTCGGCTACAGTCGATTATATACATGTTACACCAGCACCATTATTCCACATCTCATAACTACATCAATATATCTTTGGCACCGCATATAAACAACAACAATGACAATACTTGCAAGTATCAAATATCATGCTACATGTTATTTAGTATTGCTTCAAAGCAATCGCACCTCTAGGCATCGTTCGTACAACGTAAACCAAGCGCCAAACAAGCGTTCGCCATAGCATGCATGCAGAAACAAACATTGGTGGCTTGAAGCTACTAGGAATACAAATACTTCTCATCATTTTGCGTTATTCTCAAAAGAAACGCTTTTGTTAATATTCTTTGTGCAATTTGGTTGGTTCAGGTCAATCACGGAGAGCAACTACGAATTGTACAGTCTACCCAAGCGCAAGCTCAAGCTCAAGAAACGCTTTTGTTAATATTACTGGACTCAAAAAACAGAAAGTGGGTTATATCTATGGTATAACCGCAATGGTTACGTAGGACTATCGTTGATTCAGTGATCCTTTGTTGGAAGTTGAATCTGAATCCATTCTGAATGAATGGATAAATGAATATTTGGGGGATTTCGAAAACGAGAGCATTACGTTGGAGGTACAAGGTTTTATGCATCCAATATTGTATACGAAAATATCCTACTGATGCGGAAGAATAATCTTCAGAAGCTATCCTGTTAATTGCAATTGATTGAAAAATCACAAAACCAAATGTATTATATTTGGTCACAGTGTTACATGGATAGAAAACATTCAAATAAACTCTTTCACATGAATGTATTTTTAAATTCCTAGAGGAACTGGCAGATTATTTTCCGCATCTTTCTCGATGCTGAATGGCATCCAAACGGAAAGAATTCCGCGCGTGTATGTGTGTGTGTGTGTGTGTGTAGCGGCTGCTTCGAGATCTTCCCGGGGAACCGTTTGTGGCATCACTCTCCTCCTGATGGATTCACGTCTGGCCTAAGGTGCACAAACAGGCTCTTGGTGACACCGTTCATCCGCGCTTTCATGATAAATAAAGAGCTTCACCGCAACAGCGACAACATGCTCCAATCGCTGTTCAATTAGAACTGAGTGGATTTCCGAGCGCCGCTCGCTTATATACCGATTGGTGATTTCAATAGCCTGTTTTGAAAGCAATTTTAAGACTATTGAAACAAGTTTTTGGATCAAAAAGTAACAAGTATAGAACGCGTAGACATTTTATCTTTTGAATGAAGTGTTTATCATACCATTTCGTTCAGTTGTTTAGGAGCTATTAACGCTCAAAATCTCGGTCTCCGGCGTAACGCTTTCGTTTTCGAAACTTTGATTTTACACCCCGATATAGAAATGAAAGACGTAGTCCTACGTCAAAAGTTGCATTACTTTCTCATGCTCGAGAGAAGCGCAGCTGTCACCCTTAGTGGAGGAATTTTTGCTACTGGCAAGCGAAACCTAATCACATACAAAAATCCAGAACGACATTTACTTTCTTGGTGACTAAACAAGCGAAATAAACTCTTTTTGATAATATCAACAACCTCGGAAACAGTAGCAATGCTTCATTATGATCAATATTAGCGCAAATGCAATCCTAGTTGAAGGCAGTTTTGCAACTGGCACGTGGACCTAAATAACTTATAACATTCCAGTAAGACATTAAAGATGCTTGGTATTCCCCAAATATTTTTTTGGAGCACAACCTTAACGCTTGCTTCGTCATATCGTCAGTTTAATGCATTGATGCATTCTCAAAGGCACCAAAGAAGCCGTTTACATTTTCGACCGACGCGCCGAAATCGCCTATTTTGCTGTTGTTCGATGTGGTGTCACACTCGCGAAGGCTCGGTTCAGTGCGAGCGCTTTTCACTACACCAACACCGCGTGCATCATTAGATGACGCTTGCCTCGAAATTTAATTGCCCCTGGCAATGCGTTCGTTTTTTGCAGGGCTCGATCCTGCCTTCCTCTTCTTCTTGCTCATCACACACTACGCGAAGCGTCCAATTTATGACGCGGGAAGAAAAACACACGATACAAATAACGAATAACGAACAGAAAAAGCAAACGACGATATCCAAATTGGATTACTACTGGTGGGGTCCAATCCTAGCACAGCGAAAATAAAGTGAACTGGATTGCTCAATAGTCCGATGCCGAATGAAAGTTTGCCTCAGCGAGATCCACTGTTTATACTCAAGGCAAGTATTACCCTTCATTCTTCTACTTTTCCTTTGTTCACGGAGACTTCAAATCCTACGATTTCCCCTTCGTTGGTCGTCGATAAGTTGCTCGCTATTGACAGCTCTGTTCGGGAAAGCACACAAATGAACAGAACAAATGTATGAAAAAATGGAAACGTCTAAAGTTTTAATTAATTTTAACCATTTACAAACCAGGGGATTCTAATGTATAACATATTAAACAAATCTTAGGGAATTTCAGATTCGTTTAGTATGTAAATCGCTAAAATCCGTTCGCGACAAAAATAGTTATTAACGTTAACTTTATTTCATAAAAACGTGACCTGTTTTCTGATTTGGCACCCTTAAGGCGTAATTCTACGTCAAAAAGTTCAACCTTGATAGACCAGATGGCTGGCAGTACTACTAGCACGATTTGCGCAAAGCTCCGGATGTTAAGATGAGCAAGAACTTTGGTGGAGAATCACTAATGGTTTGGGGTGCATTTTCCTTCAAAGGAAAACTTCCATTGGCGTGCATAACGACAAAAATGAAGTCTGAAGATTACGTAGAAATGCTGGAGATAAGTTTAATTGAACATGCTGAGGCATTGATGGGTCCTGATTTTATTTTCCAGCAAGACAATGCTGCAATCCACAACTCAAAACTGGCAAAAGCGTGGTTTTCTGATAGAAATATCGAAGTTCATGATTGGCCAGCCTGTTTTCCAGATTTGAACCCCGCCGTGTTTACGAGAATGGCAGCAAATCGATCAGAATACCATTGAGAAGTGGATTTTGTCCATTAAATCACGATTGATTGAAGTTTTTCGAAACAATGGATCATATACACATTACTAAATATGCCTACTTGATGTGATTTGAGAAATAAAATTTGATTTTTACAATAAAAAGAAATGGTGCTATTTTTATTTCTCATACTTTTTGTAACTTTAGTGTGAATTACTCGGAACTCGCAAACACATCTTACTTTTGCAAAGGCTGTAACGAGGAAGGGACCCGTTATCCGTGCGCCGTGGCTCAAGGGTTGCTATGAAAGGGGTATACATAAAAGGTGGGATGAACGAGTATGGCAAGACAGTTATAGCTGGCAGTGCTGTCAATATGAATTCTAGTGTCCACACAGCTTTCAGTGGCTAAAATGTAAACGGTCCTACAAAATAAACTAAATCCATCGTGGATTGAACCCTAATGCTTTTTTAATCATGTTGGAAAGAATCTTAGAAATTGTGGTCAATCCGACAGCTTTTAAAACGAAAAAAACTAAGTGGTGCTATTTTTGTTTCGTTGAGCAGACCTTTTGTGATGTGGGTTAAGCAGATATAAGTAAATATAAGTAATCATAATTATTTCGATCAATCAATCGATTCCATTTTGAATGATGGTTAATTGTTTGAAAAAAAAAGAAGTGTCTGAGCCTTGAGGCACGGACGTAAGTTTCACGTAGGACTGTGATTATTCGAAACAATTGTCTTTCAATGTAATTATTTTCATTGTTCAGAAATCTGTTATTTTGACTCTCGCGAAACTCCAAATGGTGGCCCTGAAAAGAGCCGTTTGTTATATGAATTCATAACCGTCAACAGGTTATAACGAATAAAAAACAAAATTATCTTTCCTGCCAGAAGCTCAACTGTTCAGCTGTCTAACTGAAAATGATTAATAAATATCAGTGTAATACATACTGGAATGATAGACGAAGTATATGTGGATCGGTGAATAAAACAAAACTATAGACGAATTTCATGCCCAATCCGACTGGCCGATGGCAGCACTATCCCAGATAGCAGCGAAATGTTGTGGGTGTAAACACATGGGTCTTTAAGCAACTTTGAATACTTGAAATATTCAAAAAATAACTCTTCTCAAAAAGATTTTCATTTGTTTTTACAAAAAAAATATAACTTAAAAACTATAATACCTACAAAATTCGAGTCAAAGGATGAAATGTAGGAAATTATTTTTTCAAAAAAAAATTTCGCTGAAAAAAACATTATTTTGAAAATTAAAATTTATTTTTCTTAAAAACGTTGTTCACGCACATCAAATGCCGCGCGTGGATTCAATTCCGAGCACCCGCGTTAAAATATTACTAAGCAAGCTATGTTTTTTTCTGTTGTATGGTATCCATATAAATAGTAAAATCATTCGGAAAAAGACAGCCAACCGCGTCAGTCGCTTTAAAAAATTGTGTAGAAAATAAATTACTTCGAGAAAATTGCTTTGTTTTTGAGTGCGTTTACTAAAGAAGGAAGAATCGAAATTGGTGAACCCAGACCTCTGACCATCAAACCGAGACGGTTCTCAACAAAGGTTTTTTGACGTGGGACTACGTCTAACCGGAATATATGGAGGGTAAAATGAAAACCTAAACACAGAACATGCAGGAAAAAATTAAAGATTTCGAATGCTTATAGCTCGAACATTTCGTACTGGATAGGAGAGATGTTTGCATCACTTGATAGGGAATATTTCTACGCATCTATCGCTACTAACAAAATGTTGTTTTTCATTAGATAAACAATTGAATAACTGTAAAATATTAGGCGTTATCTAAGCGCCCTAACTGCATCGTTTTGATTGGTCCGAATTACGGTTTCCCTAACACAGCCATCAAAACCAAGCAGCCTTGGGGAAATCGGCATTGCAAATACATGAAAGTAGGGGGACTTTTGTTCTCATCGAAAAATGTTCCCTAACACAGACTTTAAAACCAAGCAGCGAAATCGGCATTGCAAGCACACGAAAGAGCCTAGAGGCGAGTGAACTGAAAAGTTTAAACCCTCTTGAAGCCAAAAAGAAGAAGAAGAACACACGAAAGTAGGGGGAGCTTTTGTTCCCACCGAAATGTGTTCCCTAATAGAGATTTCTAAACCAAGGTGCCTGGAGAAATCGGTATTTCAAATTCATGCAAGTCGGGGGTATTTTTGTTGTGTTTCCCTAACACAGACTTCAAATCCATGAAGCGTGGGGAAATCGGCATTGCGAATTCATACAAATCGGGGGTATTTTTGTTCCGATTGAAATGTGTTTTCCTAACACAGACTTCAAAACCAAGGTTTCTGGGGAAATCGGCTCTGCAAATAAATGCAAACTGCGAGTACTTTTGTCCTCGCTTGCCTTTGTGCAGAGTGGAATATGTCTGTCCTAACATGATCTTCTAGGAACTTAGGAACCTGGGAAAATCGTGCAGCCACTAGAAGCGAATGAACTTCCCAGTTTCAAGCAAATTCGAGATTCGAGAAGTATGTACACTTTTGGGATGTAAACTTCAGAGGGAAATGTAAAATAAAATAATCGTTTGATAATTTTTTTTGTCTTTATTGGAAAGATGTTCAGCCTTAGGCTGGTTCATCAAACGTTTGATAATTCTTCCGTACATATATTTTGTTCTAGTCATCATACCAAACGTAAAAGGTCCGTCATTAAATTTACTTGTAACGAAGAACAATCAATCAATCATAAATGAATTGACTTTACACGGCATTTGTTCATTTTTTTCACTCACAGAGCAAATATATTGAACTCAATTGAATTTGGAAACTGTTTCATTCAATCAAGAATTTAATCAACACAAACGAATGATTGCTAAGCTAAGGTAGTTCCACGTCAACCTTGCGGTTATATCGAAGATATAACCCACTAATTTTTTTTTAATTCTCAAACAAATTATATGAATAGCACTTACAATTTTCAACAAGCCGTACATCGGAAGATGGGCACTTTTACATGAAAAAAGTTTTTCTAACAATATTTCCATGTTTTCTTTGAAAAAATAACAACTAATACAAGTCAAGATAGCAATATTGTGTATTCGACAAAGTTTTAGATTTTATGAAAATATGAACTTTCGTCGAAAACGTCAACTTTCTATCTTTTATAGTTTCCGGAATATAGGGCATTTTTGTATGGAGAGCCTTGAAAAAAAAAAGTTTTACTCGTTACATTTTTGTGTGTAAATTCTCGCGTTTGACTTGTTCTTGACATGTCCCCTGAAAGACCCCTTTTCCAGAATGAAGTGATACCATCGACCCCCATAGACAAATTTCTTTGAAAATAATATCTTTATCTAATTAATGCAAAATGCTTATCAGTTAAAAAACTTTGTGGTTGGTCAAGTGAGTTAACTTGATATCTTTTCCTCATCAATAAACAGTCATAAAATTCAGAAAATATCAAGCGTAATTAATAATCATGAATACAAATTTCAACAACGATACTTTCAACTAAAATATTAGTTATTCGTATAACGAATTGGTTCACGTAATACAACCTATACAGTAACCTATCGACCCCTGGGAAACTGATATCTACCGCCAGGGGCCAATTATTTCCGCAAAGGGATCCGTGAATTGCCAGAAAGATGGGAAAAAGTTGTACCAAGCGGTGGGAAATACTATGAATATTAAATATGGCACCATTTTTGCATAATAACGCGTTAATTTTTGAAAAAAAAAAGTCACAGAAGGTTGTGTCCGAGACACGACCGCATAGTTGACGTAGGATTACGTTAGGCTATCTGTTAGGCTGATTTTGGATGTTTGAAAAAATATACTGTTAAACTCTTTGATAATGATCTGATGGCCCTGAAAAGGGCCGTTTGGTTTGGTTGTTGGGTATTTTTTGTTCATTTCACCAGTGTTACAATCGAGTTTCGGTATCAGTGATAGAAAGTTGTTTCAGCTCCGAGGCACGTTTACGAGATTTGGTTTTCGTTGACACTATCACGTCGAGCTAAACGGCGAATAGCGTGTTTGATACACTGGATATTGTCATGTAGAACCTTGCGGTACGCTTCGATCCTCCTTTGCCTTCCTTGCCGCATGAAGTCATGTTGGTTGATGTTGATCTGATGTGACCACACTTAAAACACTAAAAACATATATGTTTATCGATCTGAGCGTCGAACAAAATGAGAAATCTGACTGAGCAGCAGCATCAACAGAAAGAGAGAACATGCCTGAAACTTTCTGCTCATGATGTTTGCTGTTGCCATCAGTACTGGACCGATGCGGGACACAGCTCGATTGTTGATGTTAGGCTTCGATGTTTACCGCCGCTGCTGCTGCTACTGCCACTTAAGTTCGATATGAGACACAGCTCAATTGCTGGCCGCCCAGATTCGATGCTCGTCTTGAAGTTCACTGCTGCACTTTCACGATTCCAAGAAGCGTGTGCTCGCACTTCTGATGGAGAGAGCGTGCCCGAAATGCTCCGCTCGCGATGCTTGCTGCTGCCACTAGTAGAGTAGTAGTAATTTGCCGCTGCTTATACTGCCATAGAATCTTGATGTGAGGCACAGCTAGCCTATTGACCACACAGCTTCGATGCTCGTCTATATATTAGCCGCGTCCACTGCTGCTGCTCTCCACTGTTGTCCGTTCCACGTCCGTTGTAAGAATGAATAAAATCCACGAACGCTCCATCCTTTTATATCATTTGGTATGTGTGAAGTAGGCGCCTCCTACTCGATTGTCATGCAGCTAGCCGGTGAACGAACGAATCGGGCGCGAAAAAGAAATGACGTCAATTTCGATCAATCAGGCCTAGGTATCTTCTGTTTGGATAGTGGTTGAGATATTTTAATCCATCCATTTAATCCATATTAGCCGCTTTCACTGCTGCTGCTCTCCACTTGTTGTTGTCCGTTCCACGTCCGTTGTAAAAATGAATAAAATTCACGAACGCTCCATCCTTTTATATCATTTGGTATGTGTGAAGTAGGCGCCTCCTACTCGATTTGTCATGCAGCTAGCCGGTGAGAGAACAAATCGGGCGCGAAAAAGAAATGACGTCAATTTCGACCAATCAGGACTGGGTATCTCTGTTTGGATAGGGGTTGAATTTTTTCAATTGTTCAATAGTTAGTTATATGATATATACTATTTTATTCAATGTGAAAAATTGTTATGGAGTGCCGTAATCGTTTGATGCAAAAATCTCATCAATCCACCATGAAATGAATGAGTAACAAGCGTTTGAAATTGGATATTTTTCACGATGCGATCGATTTTCATTTTTCAATTTGTACCCCAATATGTTCCCGAAAGACGTAATCCTACGTCAAAAATGAAGAAACTTACCGGTACTTCTATTAGTTATTTATTTAAGTGAACGCTAAACTAACTGAGAGTCTCTAACCGATGTTTTTCTTTCTCTTTACAGGTAATCAACAAGTGATGTGCCTTATGTGCGGAGCAAAACTGTATGTGGAAGTACTTTGGCTAAACATTTGGAATTAACATGGAAGTTTGAATAAATTGATTCGTGGAAAAAAATGAATATATTATTCCCCAATATTAAAGAATCGAGTACATTTTCGAATAAAATGACCGATACTGATTTCTTCACCACTTCTGGTTGTCTCATAAAGGTCCATTGAATTTTAGACATAATCTTATCATCATAATACATATTCAAAGCTAACTTAGGAAATGTAATGACAGTTATCAGTGACGTTCGTTGGATGATTGTGGCGATATAAAGTAATCTACGGTCAACTACATATTACCGAGATAGCACTGAAACTCCTGAAAACAATCGATCACTGATTTTCGACAAATTCCCACACGATTGACTTCGATCTGGTCCACACTTGCCGCAAGAAAGCAACCGACAAAGGCCAACGTATGGGAGAAAAAAATCTGACTTTCCGGTGAAATCACCGGAAAATGAAGCCATTTATGAAGCGATGGCTTGCCAAATGCTCCTCCCATTCGGACCTGTCCGATAGACCGTCATTTCCCCTCCCAGCAGCAACAACGCGATTGAAGCGAAGAAGCAGAAATCAGCTAAAAATCCACATCCAATGAAGCTGATCTGACGTCGTTTCGAAATTTACATAATGATAGTGTTTTCCTCCGTTCGCATGTTTTCCGCCCTCTCTTCCCCAGCTCCAATATAGACAATTTCAGTTATTGGACAGACTGTTTTCCCTCCTCGATCCACCCACCTGCCGTGCCGAGCGATTCCACCGAACGGATCTATTAAATGCCCGGTAATAGGAAGTGTTGATAGAATACACTTAGTCTGACCCTCATTTGTTTGCTGGGATGAAATGTGTGCTCGCCGGGGAAAAGTTTTTCAATTTTTCTTCCATATTCTCGACCGTTTGGCCTCGTTTTGCTGCTCTGAGCCTGAGTCGCTTGTTGTCTCTGTTGCCAACCGAAAGGTTTCCACTGGAAATCATTCAGCCGATTCGGACCCATTTTCAGGCCCGCAAAGAGTCGGTCACAGCTGAGAAAGTGGGATAAGTGGAATAAGAGCAGAGGAGAGGGAAAAAAATTACTCCCGGAAGTGATTCTCAAGTATTCGGAATGCCGCCTTCCCACCCATCAACATGCATATCCCCTCGCCCAAGCTCCTTCGTTCGACTCTGAATGGTCTCTCCGAATTGCGGAAGGTAGGCGGGGTGGCAACTGAAGCTAAATGAAAACGTTTTCCATTTTCCATGAAAATGCGTTCCTATGTGTATGCATACTTCGCATTGTGCCCGGGGAATAGAATCTCGCCCCGCTGCCTGAGTGGAAGTGGCAAGGCAGGCAACGCGTGGATGCGGAAGCGCGGAGAAATGATTCCAGCTGATGGTAATGGATCTGTTAATTAAGCAGTTTTTCGAAATTGAACAACCGAAAGCTGACTCGGCGGAACTAGGGTTTTGTCGATTTTAGAAAACGGAACGCGATGAGGATTTAATCTTGCTCTGTATTTCAATGGCATCCGATTGTGTGGAGTTTGGGTGTTCGTTTTCCCCCATTTTTTCGAGTACTTCTTACCACCGAAGCATTCAGCGGTTATATTTCCAATAGAAATATAGAGAATACGTTTCCAGGAAACACTTGTCGCTTTCCCTTCGTTTTGTTTGGTTTTGGTTTCCGATGGGAAACCCAGCAAAAAAAAAATCAATTCGCCAGAATCATCATCTTTGTGATCGGTGCCATTAATCGTACATCAATTGCTGGAGGCTAATAGAATTCAATCGCGCGAGATTCATTCCTCTGAAATTGATCGAATTAGTTTCAATCAGAACGAGAGTGCGCCCTCAATCTGTTCCCTGTCTGTTGGAATGCCAAGAAGTGATAGCGAGAAATGAAGTTTAGTAACATAGTTTAATCTGATGTGAATTTTTATGATTTGATAGCAAAAGAGATTGGCCATTCATCTCAATCGTTCGCATCCATTAATTTGATCGGCGTGATTTTTTTTAGCTCGTTTTATATTGCATTTCAATCTTTTACATTAATTTTTACTCGGCTGTTTTCGCAACATCACTCAATCGGACTGGAACGTGGATCTCTTCGAAAATGTGGCGAGTGCTAGTGAGATATTATTAGTTATCACTAGTCTTGAAATAACCACTATGATTATGCCACAATCAGCTAAATGCGTGCTAAATTATCAATTTAGATTTTTTTTCTACTATTGTCCGTAGAAACAAACGCTATGTAAAAGTCATGAGTTCATTTTATTGAAGAATGATTTGGCATTTTATAGGAACAGTAGTAGTAAAGTAAAAATGATGTTTTATTTACACTGGTTTATGGTTACATATTATTTACAGTTTAAGTGTTAAGCCTGAAGGGCCCGTCAGCTTTAATATATAGATTATTTTCCTATGACCAACATATATTTTTCATTTGGAAGGCATTCTAACCATGTATACATCTCTTCTCAATAGGAGATATAGAGCTAATTTAATGAAAAGAAAATTTGATATCCTACCTAACTAATCCTAACTTAAACTAAACTATACTGAACTAAATTGCCAGATCATTGATGATGCGATGATCAGATCTTTGGCAAGATTCTCTGAACCTAGCCAGAATTATTATTTTTCTCTCAACCAACATTTGAAGACCAGCCAGATGATGGATCTCAGTGTTTCTAGTTCTTGGAGGACTGTCAAGTGTCATCCTAAGTAGTTTATTCTGGACAATTTGCAATTTAGTATGATGTATTTTTGCGCATGACTCCCAAACCGGCAAAGCGTATTCTATCAACGGAAGTATTATTTGCTTGTGTATAGCAAGCTTGTTTTTGATAGACAATGACGATCTCCTATTGATCAGTGGATATAAAACTTTCTTGAGGATATTACATTTATTAATTATTTTGTCCACATGGGGACGGAATAGTAAATTGGCATCGATTGTGAGACCCAGGTAAACCACTTCCCTCGACTATTCAATGGGAGTGTTATTGAGGCTGACATACACATCATTAGGCGGAACAAGCTTATGTGATCTAGAGTGTGGGAACAGAATGGCCTGTGTCTTAGCCGCATTGATACAAATTTTCCAGCTACTGAAATAGCCGGACAAAACATCGAGGCCCTCCTGCAGTCTTCTCGTTAGAGCACGGATCACTCGACCCTTATAGATGATGGCAGTGTCATCGGCGAATAAAGACAGAATACCACCACCTGGAAGGGGAGGCACATCTGATGTGAAGATGTTAAACAGGATAGGTCCTAGAACGCTACCCTGAGGAACCCCCGCATCTACTCTGAACGTATCAGAATAAGAAGTCCCCAGAAAGACCCTGAAAGATCTGCCCGCTAAATAGCTACTGACGATCTTCACAAGGAAGATCGGAAAGTTGTATCTATGAAGCTTGGACACAAGGCCATCATGCCAGACATTGTCGAACGCCTTCTCGACGTCCAACAATGCCATCGCGGATGTTTTTGAAATGCTCTTGTTCCGCCTAATGATGTTAGTTACCCGTGCAAGCTGATGTACAGATGAGTGACCTTTTCTGAATCCAAATTGTTCCTGAAGGATGACATCATTTTGGTTTGAGAACTCCAGTAAACGACTGACAATCATCTTTTCGAATATTTTCGAGATAGAGGATAACAGACTGATTGGGCGATAGCTTTTGGCATTGGTGGGATCTTAGCCATGCTTGAGAATTGGAATAACTTTAGCTGACTTCCATTGAGAAGGGAAGTAGCCAAGCTCCAAGCACTTATTGAAGACTGCTGTCAGGTGATTAAAGAAGTCAACACTCAAGTTTTTCAACTCCAGATTAACCACTCCATCGATTCCAGCAGCCTTCATGTTTTTGGTGGATTTTATGGCCGCTATCACCTCATCAGCTGATATTTTTGAATCCTCTGATAAAACTATTGGTTGTTCTGCAATCCTAGCTATGTCCTCTACTACTACAGGCTCGTGTGGACTGATCATGGTGCGACCAAGATTGTGAGAGTTCACGAAGTGCTGACCTATGGCATTAGCCTTTTCAACTGGAGTAATGAGTAGGAAAGAATTCGAATTCTGATTAGGAGAGGAAAGTGGAGGGATGGGTCTCGGCTTATTTTTTAAAATTTTTGCTAGTTTCCAGAAAGGCTTTGCACAGTCTGGAAGCGAGCGGAGATGATTTGAAAATCTTCTATTTCTGAGATCCATCATTCTGGCATGGATAATCTTTTTGAGACGATTACAACTTGTCTTCAAATGAGGGTGGCCCGCACGCTGGTACTTTCTTCTAATTGTATTACGGAGCCTGATAAGCTCTTTGGTTGTACTGTCTAGGTTCATAGAATTACTCACCAGTTGAGGTGATGGTACATATTGGTCACGAGACCGGGTTATCGCATCATCAATCCGTTGCAGACACTGATCGATGTCATCTATTGTCTCCGGCATGGCAGCATAATTAACGAAGGAGTCGACACACTGTTGAAACCTTGCCCAGTCGACACGGTGGTAGTTGCGTCGGTAAAACTGGGTTCTATTAACAGAAGAACCCACTTCGACCACCACAGGATAGTGGTCAGAACTGAGCTCCTGATAAACGACAGGATCAGAGATGTTCATCATGTTGGTAATGAAAATATCGATGATAGCGTGAACACCAGACCTAGTATTTAACCTGGTGGGTGTATCTGGGCTCAGGATCGTATAGAGACCTTCCTCAAGTCCTTGCTGGATAATGGAACCGTTGACGTTACGCCGGAAGTTGCCCCAGGCCTGGTGCTTTGCGTTGAGATCGCCAGCAACGATGTACTGACCTTGTCGCCTAGTCAGTTTGATGATGTCTTGATGAAAAGCTTCAGCCGACCCGTCGCTAAGAGTGGAATGTTTGGAGCAGTAGGCTGCTATGATGGTGATTGGGCCGGCGGTAGAATCCACTTCGACACCGATGGCCTCGATCATCTTGAGCTGAAAGCTTGGTAGCAGGCGACATCCAATATTGCCTCGCAGCGCGATGGCCACTCCACCACCTCCAGAATGGATCCGATCAAGTCGTACGAGGCGAAAATCGGGGATGTAAATATTCAGGTCTGGCTTGAGATGCGTCTCCGTGATGATGGCAATGTCAATTTTCTTCTCATTAAGGAAATCAGTAAGTTCAATATTTTTGTTCCTTACAGAACAAGCATTCCAATTTAGGATCTTGAGAGTGTCTTCAGGGTCCATATTTGTTCATGAAATTTAGCAGCACTCTAGTTGCAGCATCAATTTGATCTTCCTTGGAACGGCAAATGCGCAGTTCTCTGTACATATCCCGGACGAACACCATCATTTGGTCAGGTGTAAATAGGGAGTCATCATTCGACGGAAGGACTGAGGTGGCGTTGGTACTTGGGGAACCCCAGGATGAAGTTGGATTTAACTGCACTGGCTGGACAGCAGCTGCGAGTCGTGATTGAACGGATGTGGATCGTTGAGGAATATCCTGTCCATGATTCAGAGGGAGTGGCATCAGATTTGGTACATTGTGTCGGAGAAGAGGATAATTCTCGATTGTCATCGAGGGAGGCTGTCGTCTATCACGCCTGTGATGGTTTTTTGTGGACGCTTGTTTGCGAATATTGATGAATTCTTCTCTCTTGGGGCAGGCACGGTTGTTTCCTTCATGTTCGGCACCGCAATTAGCGCATTTTGGCTCAGCATTTGCTTCCATCCGATCACATTTTGATGTTTCGTGAGAACCAGCACATTTTCCACAACGTGATTTCATGTGACAGTTCCTAGAGCCATGGCCGAAGGATAAACAATTTTCACATTGTGTCACATCGCGTTTCTTCGGACGGTAATGCTCCCAATCAACAATAACGTTGAAAAGCGATTTAATTTTTCGGAGATCAGTCATGTTAATAGAACCTTTCTCTAAGTGTGCCAAGTAGAGCAAATCTCTATAATTTTTGCCTTCAGCACGTTTCATGGGAAAAACTTTTAACGGATTTAGCTTAACTTTTTTCAGCTCGCTGATGATTTCCTCTGAAGAACATTCCGGAAGGCCACGAATTACCACCTTCAGTGGCTTGTTCCCTGGAGCATCATAGGTGAAATATTCATACTTTTTAGTTTGAAAATATTTCGCCGTTGTATCGAAGTCTAGAACAGTAGAACAAATGTTTTTCGTGCCTATACTGCACAGTTTGAATAATGGATGAATTTGCTTCTCAACAAGCTCATTCCGGAGCGTTGCAATTTCCTTCGTGGTAGTAAAGAGCGGTGGAACTTTCACTTTTCTCGGTATCGACGACTCGCTGGCAATTGGAACCGACAGTTCAGCAAAATGGTTACTCGCTAGAAGTCTAGAATTGGGATCCTGTGAATCGGCATCATCACTTCGCGGTCTTTTTGAGCCGCTGGCCCGTTGTTTTGATGCACTAGTCTCTGCATGCCGGTCTGCAGCAGATGCATTCGCCTTTTTGTTACGAGTCATCGCAACAGTTGTCACTGATGGTGGCTTTACTGCTAGCCTCTTCAACTCAGTTTTGATGCTAGCCACCTTAAGTAGGTGGCCTAGCGCCGGAGAAATATGAGACGGAACCGAAATCGCGGATGAAAAACACAGTGCAATTTGCACAACTTATAAAACAAACGAAACGCGATTGAAAATCGAACAAGTTTAAACACGTCTGGCTCACACGAGTGGCAGACGGAGAATCTTTATAGGAACACTGACTCAGCAGATATACATATTATTCTTATATGTCAGAGATTGAAACGTCTACATTTCCTTGGATTTTTTTTTTTGAGATCATATATATTGATATGATTTCGTACTAAACACAGCTCTGAGACAGTTTTGTAATTGCATGCACGTGTTAAAGATGAAAACCAGCAAACAGACAGTAAATCTTTTTTTAACATTTTACTACTATAAAGATGATAACGCATGCCAAGCGGCCGCAGATGTGAATAATGTTTGTGGTTATGTAAAAGCCAACCACGCGAAATTTCGGTTCCGTCGATTCTAGAAAATTTCGACTCTTTATCTTATAGCCTTTATTCAATTATTTATCAATTATTGTTGACGTGAGATTACGTCTTTCGGGAACATACAAATTGGAAATCAAAATCGAGTACATCGTAAAAATTGTCCAATTTCTAACGCTTATTGCTCAGTCATTTCACGATGGATTGATGAAATTTTTGCGTCAATCGATTTCGGCACTCCATAACAATTTTTTACATTGAAGAAAATAATATATGTCATGAAACTAACTATCGAACAATTGAAAAATCTCAACCCCTATCCTAACGGAAATACCCACTTCTGATTGACATTAAAAGATACATTAAAACCAAGCTGCCTGGGGTAAATTGGCATTGCAAATATATGCGAGTCGGGGGCATTTTTATATTGCAAGTAAGGTGAGTGATACGATTAATTCTAGCAAATAAAATTTAAATTTCGAACTTTAGTGTTGGTTACTTCGTGAAATTTCATATCAATGACCGATCGTGTATTGCGGAAAATTTAGCACAAGTGTAAGTGTAAAATTGTATATGGCAGCAGTTGTGTTAAAAATGACTTGATATATGAAACGATTTATTTTATTTTTCATAAATAAAACCAAGGTGTGTTCCAGCTCGCGAACGGGTCGTTTGGTTTAAGCTGTCTGTTTTGTTGTGTTCATTTTCGTCCAAGAAAAGTTTATACGGAGAGAAAAATTGGAAAAATTAAAGAAATATTCGAAAAAGTGATTTCCCATATCCTCTACATATAGTACTAGGTGTAGTTAGTCCAAGTAAAATTCGCATTGGGTTGAATAAACACTCAGAAAGTAAAAATTATAAAAGAAAATTACCTTTTCCATTTCAAATATGTTTCCTCTATATTCTGTCTCTCTGTTTTTACTGATGAGAAAGAATGATAATTGTGTTCGGTATTGGTAATTATCTTATATTACATTGGTGAGTTTTTTTTTCATTATTTCATCCATACATATAACAGGAGGTATCTCGTCTAAGATCACAGAGGGCGGTTTTCATCATATCTTGTTTCACTTCGGTATCTTTTATCTGATACGCACCATCCAACGACTGTTAACCATCCCTCTGTTATAATCACTCGATAAACACTGGTGAAGTGAACAAACAATACCCAACAAACAAACAAAACTACTCTTTTCAGGGCCACCAAATCATTATCCAAGAGTTTAACGATGTAATTCTTCAAACGTATCCAAAATCAACAGATAGACTAACGGAATCTTATGTCAACTATGCGGTCGTGTCTCGTGAACATATTGGGGGGTACAAATTGAAAAAGGAAAATCGGTCGATTTCAAGCGCTTATTGCCCAGTCTTTCCTGATGGATTTACAAGATACACTCTGTCCAACTTCTATAAGACCAGGTGATGTTCTTGCTGCTTTGAGTCATTATAAACAAACATTGCTTCATTTTATATTCTGGTGTGTGGGTATTGGTGACTACCATACACTGCATATGTGTGTGTGCAAGCGTCAGCACTAACGCGTAAAGCGTAAACGCGTAACGAATGTTTTCGTACTTCCGACTGTCAAGTTTCTATAAGACTAGATACATTTTTCGTTGTTTAGCTGTTTTGATCAATTAAATCTGAAAAATGCCGAAGCGAAAAGTCCTCACGGAGGGAGCAGAAACACAAATCGATGCATTTCACCAAGAAAATTTAGATATCAGAGAAATTTCTCGTCGGATTGGACTATCCCATCAAGTAGTGCTCAATTATTTGGCGAATCCTCAATGATACGGCAGGAAGGAGAGAGCTCCACGTAAATCGAAGTTCTCTGACCGGGATAAGCGGGAAATAGCTAGAACAGGTTCGAATACCGTTCTGAATTATATTTCGGACGCTTAAGGCGTATGATGCAGAAAACAGATCTAAACTTTATGCACAGGTATTATTTGGTTGATATTTTCAATAAATTAGTTCAATATGCATTTAAGCTTTCTACTTTGGTACCTAATTGAAAAAATTAAAAAATCATCAAATAAAATGCTTTTCAAATGAAGCGGACTTCGGACACGCAATCAAATTTCGGACAGATTAAATTCAAATTTCGGACACTTTATTTTGTAATTTTTTGGACGAAAATTACATTACACTTGATTATATTTTATAATCAACTGCGAAACACTTACCAAGCAATCACAGTAAATTGTTAACGATGATGAGAACTGATGAAACACAGGAGAAATTTAAATATTTATGAACGAGTAAATTCTACGTTCTCACGCTAAGCAAACGTCAAACACAAACGATAATGAGTAGTGTTGTCAGATTTTTGCCGATTATGTGAAAATTCAAATGTAGTTTTCATATTAAATGATAGTGAAACCAAGGGATTACTCTAAAGAAGCAATTGTGATATTAAGTTTATAGTAGCATTTCAAGATACTAGAACAAAGTGTCCGAAATATGATTCAGAACGATACCTCAAAATCGCATGTGCAAATAAAGCAATACTCAACTGCTCGGGTGACAATTCGTCAAATTTGGATAAAATATCCTCACTCAAAGAGAGCTTTAAAGGTTAAAACTTCTCATCTTACACCATCTCCCATCGGAAGACGTCTGAGTTTTGCCAAAGCTCAAATGAATCGACAGTGGGACATGGTATGTAGTGACAGAGAATGTTTCCAAAAGAATACATTTTCATATATGCCACAACGAAAAGTTCTTCAATGTATATGTTATCTTCCCTGACGAAAAAAAAGTTCAATTTGGATGGCCCTCATGGTTTCAACGGGTACTGGCGTGATTTACAGAAGAAGGAACAGTATTTTTCAACTTGAAATTTTGGTAGAGACTCGTACATGGTTTGGCCGGGATTCTGTGCAACCGGAAAGCTCAAGATAGCTTTCACATCATTCAAGGATTACACATATGTTCTGGAATACTCTCTTCTATCGTTTTTGCGTCACAGAAAAAGCACATTCCAGCAAAACAATGCTACTATTCATACTAGCAAGGAAACTAAGCAATGGATTAGGGACCAAAAACTTAATTTTAAGACTGACTGGCTCGCTCTCTAGACTTGAATCCTGTTGAAAATCTTAGGGGGATCCTTGCAACTAGAATCTACACTGAAGGAAAACGGTACACCACGATTGAAGAGCTCAAAGTCGCAATTCCTGAAAGATGGAAAAATATCGAGAAATCCGTTCAGCAAAATTTGGTAAATAGTATGCCAACAGGAATTTTCCAGGTTATTAGCCGAGATGCCAAGGTTGCCAATTATTGACATATAAATCAGGCAATAGTTTTGAATTTTTCATTGATAATACTTATAAATTTGGAAATGGTCTTTTAGAAACTGGACAACTGAAATAATCATATTTAAGCACAATAAATAAACAAACAACTCTTTTGAACGAAATTGACGTTATATATACTTTATTCTAAGCATTCTACAATGTATGAATGTATCTTGTTGAAATTTCAACTGTTTGTGTTGTAACGGAACATAATCAGGGTGGTCTTATGGAAGTTGGACAGAGTGTACGCGTGGCGAGCTAGATTTTTTTGTATCGTACACGAACATTACTCACAAAAAAATAGCGTGCAGTGTTGTGTTCAGAAACACTGACAAATTTGTGGATTTTGTTGATATAAACCCGTTTTGTATGTTTTTCACAAAATTGAACTCAGAGACAAAGTAAACTAAAATTTTGTTTAGAATTCCTCCCAAACTACACGCCATTTACTAATACTAACGCGAAGACCTTTATAGCATACCTGACAACTGTCTAAGTTCGTTGGTTTGAGTTAACGGGGGGTAAACAATCTTTCAACGATGAGAGCTGGAAGCGTTTGCTATTGGCGATCTAACGCAAAACGTAAACGATCGGTGAGACATCTGGATTTTGTTTTTGAACTAAGAAAATGATGCTAATGTAACCTAAAACTCAAAAACAAATCACGTATATTTTACTTCCGGGCTTTCCAAGGTAGTTCTCACATGCAGGAATCGTGCATTTTTCTACTTGTCTTTGATTATGCTCTCGAATTTACTTCTTTTATTCAACCATTGTCAACATTTTTATAGTTTTCACTACTGAAAGAGGTAAATAAATAACATGTTATATATAAAATTGCGCAGAATTAAATTTCTTACAAACTCATCGCAATCAAATAATCTTTTATGACTATAACATTGTAATTTATGGAAAGAACTAAAAACCTTCCATAAGCTCACATGGCAAAATTTAAAACCATCATCACTTTCACCGCAGCGCCGCCTAGGTGTAGATTTGTACGTTAGATCGCCAATCGGCATGGCCACCTTCATAGATTTGATTTGGTTCGGAATTTCTGTTATCGTTCTAAGTGTTCTTTGGAGCGTTGGTTTTGGTGTGATACTGGAAAACTATTTAGTAATTCAGTAAGTAAGTAAGTGTTTTAGTGTCACTCTAGACAGCGAACGATCAATATTACATGCTAATTCTGAGAATTACTTTGAAAATTTGCTCAAATTGGCTTTTTATTGCTTCACGAAACGTTTGCGGTCTTCACTCAGTGAGAGCACTCATTCATCGTCTCTTGTCAGTTTATCAGTTAGATTCCAAATGTGTAAACAGTCTCTGGAAAAAAGTTTGAGTACCGCTGGCTAATTTGGACGAACTAGATATGCGTGAATAATCAATCCGATATTACACCCACAAAGCTCAAGAAATTCGGAGAGGGTGCTATCTATCTCATAAACGTTGAAGGGGTTGAAGGAGTTTGCGAGAAAAAAAAAAGTCACAGGAGGGTTGTGTCCGAGACACGACCGCATAGTTGACGTAGGATTCCGTTAGACTATCTGTTCATTTTGGATATGTTTGAAGAGTTGCATCGTTAAACTCTTGGATAATGATTTGGTTTTGTTTATTTGTTGGATATTGTTTGTTAACTCCACCAGTGTTTACCGAGTGATTATGGCAGAAGGATTGTAAACAGTCGTTGAATGGTGCATATCAGATAAAAGATACCGAAGTGGAAAAAGAAAGATATGCCGCCCTCTGTGATCCTAGACGAGGTGCCTCCTGTGTTATGTATCGATGAAATAAAGAAAAAAAAACTCACCAATGTAATATAAGATAATTACCAACACCGAGCACAATTATCAATTTTTCTCATCAGAAAAACATGTTACTTTATTATAAAGAAAACATATTTGAAATGGAAAAGGTAATTTTCTTTTATGTTATTTACTTCTTGAGTGTTTATTCAACCCAATGCGAATTTTAATTGGACTAACTACACCTAATACTATATGTAGAGGATATGGGAAATCACTATTACTAATATTTCTTGACTTTTCCAATTTTTCTCTCCGTGTAAACTTCCCTTGGGTTAAATGAAAACAAAAACAGACAGCTTAAACCAAACGACCCATTCTCGAGCGGGAACACAGCTTGGTTTCTAATTTTAGGAAATTGAAATAAATCGTTTCATATATCAAGCCATTTTTAACACAACTGCTACCATATACAATTTTACATTTAAACTTGTACTAAATTTTTCACAATAAACGATCGGTCATTGATATGAAATTTAACGAAGCATCCCCCGATCTGCATATATTTACAATGCCGATTTCCCCCAGGCAACTTGGTTTTGATGTCCCTGTTAGGGACCCGCCGCATGTGTCGTCAATTTCGACCAATCAGAAGTGGGTATTTCCGTAAGGATAGGGGTTGAGATTTTTTAATTGTTCGATAGTTAGTATCATGACATATATTATTTTCTTCAATATAAAAAATTTCCAGGAGTGCCGAAATCAATTGATGCAAAAATTTCATCAATCAATCATGAAATGACTGAGCAATAAGCGTTTGAAATTGGACAATTTTCACGATGTACTCGATTTTCGATTTTCAATTTGTACCCCAATATATTCCCGAAGGACATAATCCTACGTCAAAATCTTCAAAGTTTTAGTTCAAGGGTTTTATTACCATAAAATATGTTGTTGGATTTTATGGTGTATTTTTTTCTGCTACCATTTTCACCAACTTTGTGTGTAATACCATATTTTTGAAATGTTCAAATTGTTTTGAAGAAGAGTCCAATATGGAAACTGTCTGTTATGAATTTGTGTATATGGAGTAATTCCAAATGAAATCGACAAATGACAAAACAGGAAGTGGGTTATATCTATGGTATAACCGCAAGGGTGACGTAGGACTATCATTGATTTAGAGATCATTTGTTTGAAGTTGAATCTGAATTCATTCTGAATGAATGAATATTTCGGGGACTTCGAAAACGAGAGCGTTACGTTGGAGGCACAAGGTTTTATGCATCCAATATTGGATACGGAAATATCCTACTGATGGGGAAGAATAATTTTCAGGAGCTTTTCTGTTAATTGCGATTGATTGAAAAATCACAAAACCAAATGTATTTGATTGCAGTGTTATATGGATAGAAAACATTAGAATAAACTATTTCGCATCAATGTATTTTTCAAATTCCCAGGGGAACTGGCAGAGTATTTTTCAGCAACGATTAATTCATTTCAGATTTTCCTCGATACTCGAAGCCCACCAGTGGTTAATACTAATTCGATAACCACCTGTTAGTAGCATTTGATTGAAAAATATTTGGTCCCAGTGTTACATGGATAGAAAACATTAAAATAAACTCTTTCACATGAATGTATTTTTCGATTCCCAGGGGAACTGGCAGATTAATTTTCAGCAATGATTAGTTCTTTCCAGCCCTCCAGTGGTTATTGCTAACTCGATAACCACCTGTTAATATCACTTGATTGAAAAATATTTGGTCGCAGTGTTACATGGATAGAAAACATTAAAATAAACTCTTTCACATGAATGTATTTTTCGATTCCCAGGGGAACTGGCAGATTATTTTTCAGCAACGATTAGATCTTTCCGAAATTTTCTCGATGCTGAATGGCGTCCAAACGAAAATATTCCTTTCAGTTTGGTCTGTAAAAAACTTTTCTGAACTCTTATCCATCAAATTTGGAGCCCTGAAAAGGGCAGTTGATTTTATGCTAAGCTAATAGCACGCTCTCTTCGGATACGATGGGCCAGCTGGATGTCCTTGGGCATAATATGACGCGCTTTGCGTGGATAGCACACAAATTGTTATTTTCGAATAGGCCTCCTGCAGCATCATAACCGCGGAACTTTGGAAGCGCAAGTCGGTGTTGAAGTCCTGAGCAATTCCACGAACCAATTGCTGCAAAGGTAGATTGCGGATCAGCAATTCGGTCGACTTCCGATAGCGACGAATTTCACGCAAAGTTCCCGGTCGATAGCGATGTGGTCACACTCCCCGCGGCTGGTGCACTTAGCCGAGCTGCTTTCGTGGTGCCTTACCACCGAATGACTAACGAGCTGTGTGCTTGGTCCCACACAAACGAGTCCTCACGGTGCGAGAGTAGAGTAAGAAATGAACGAAAGCAAAGGAAGCGTCATTTTATAAACCATAAAAGTATAAAATGTAAACCCCACCCTTATTATATTCGTAGCTTATTCTGAGAGAGAAGCGAATAACATCGAAGTAAGTATACAGTAAGCTTATATAATAAAGAGGGTGGGGTTTACATTCTGGACTTTTATGGCTTATAATAAGATGCTTCCTTTGCTTTCGTTCATTTCTTACTCTACTCTCGCACCGTGAGGACTCGTTTGTGTGGGACCAAGCACACAGCTCGTTAGTCATTCGGTGGTAAGGCACCACGAAAGCAGCTCGGATAAGTGCACCAGCCGCGGGGAGTGTGACCACATCGCTATCGACCGGGAACTTTGCGTGAAATTCGTCGCTATCGGAAGTCGACCGAATTGCTGATCCGCAATCTAACTTTGCAGCAATTGGTTCGTGGAATTGCTCAGGACTTCAACACCGACTTGCGCTTCCAAAGTTCCGCGGTTATGATGCTGCAGGAGGCCTATTCGAAAATAACAATTTGTGTGCTATCCATGCAAAACGCGTCACATCATGCCCAAGGACATCCAGCTGGCCCATCGTATCCGAAGAGAGCGTGCTATTAGCTTAGCATAAAATCAACGGCCCTTTTCAGGGCTCCAAATTTGATGGATAAGAGTTCAGAAAAGTTTTTTGCAGGCCGAACTGAAGAAGCATTTAACGAAAATCGTTGTGTCGATGGTAATTCGATACCGATAAGTGCCATGGATATGGATTTGATAATGAAGAATATGAAATATATGACATGATGTAGTGAATATATCCCCATATCGAAGAAATCACTTTGATGAAACTGCATTATAAAATTATTTGTGTACGAATGCCGCAATCGATAGTCGACTCTAATTTGCGCTGGGTAATTTCCTCGGAGGACTCGATTCCTCCTTTAGGCAATAATAATTTCTTTCTGGTAAAATGAAGTGGTATGAATCACATTATTCGAAAGATAAAATGAAGATGTTTTCTGCCAATTTTCTTCAACCTCCAAACATTTCTTTCTCCCGTTTGTCGTTTTTGCGTTCGCTAATCCTTTCTCACAACACACATTTCTCATTTGAGAAATTGTTGAGTAAACATCGTTTGTCAGTGCGCGTAGAGCGGGAATTCGTCAAGATTCATTGCACCTCTAATAAATTGCCGAAAGACGTGGTCTTACTTTGATTGCACTTGATTGAAAAATCCAAAACGAAATGTATTTGGTCGCAGCATTATATGAGTAGGAAGCAATAATTACTCGAAAATTACATGATTTTGGCGATGTGAAAATTTTTCCGTTTTTCATGTTATGCATCCAATATTGGATACGAAAATTATCTACTGATGGGGAAAAATAATAGAAGCTTTCCTGTCAATTGCGATTGATTGAAAAATCACAAAACCAAATGTATTTGGTTGCAGTGTTGTATGGATAGAAAACATTAAAATAAACTCTTTCGCATGAATGTATTTTTCAATTCCCAGGGGAACTGGTAGATTATTTTTCAGCAACGATGATAGCAACGAGGGTTCCGCGCGTGTATGTGTGTGTGGCGGCTGCTCCGATGTTTCAAGCGGAACCGTGGCATCACTCTCCTCCTGATGGATTCCCTTCTGGCCTAAGGTGTACAAACAGGTTCTTGGTAACACCGTTCATCAGCGCTTTCATGATAAACGAAGTTAGCTTCATCACAACAGCGACAACATGCTCCAGTCGCTGTTCAATTATAACTGAGTGGGTTTACGAGCAGCGCTCGCTTATATACCGATTGGTGATTTCAATAGCCTGTTTTGAAAGCAATTTTAAGGCTATTGAAACAAGTTTTTGGATGAAAAAGTAATAAGTATATAACGCGTAGACATTTTATCTTTCAAATGAAGTGTTTATCATACCATTTCGTTCAGTAATTTAGGAGCTATTAACGCTCAAAATCTCGGTCTCCGGCGTAACGCTTTCGTTTTAGAAACTTTGATTTTACACCCCGGTATAGAAATGAAAGACGTAGTCCTACGTCAAAACAAGAGTATTTTTGATTCGAATGAAAGTGTGTATTCCGTTTGGGTTAGAGGAAATATGAGTTTTCCACAGCAATTGGGAATTTTTTGACTCAAGCGTAACTTTTGAAAAAGGCGTATCGATTTGAGTAAGAAAAATCTTTGATAATTTATATCTCAAAAACTATGAGTCGTACCGAAATAGTGTCTTAGTTATAGAGTATTGTTGGCTTAATTTGAATAAAATGTACATTGAGAAGAAAAATTAGTACTCTTTTTTTTATTTACAAAATAAAATTTTAATTAGCGATATCAAAAAAAATATGTATTTTTTTTATATTTTTTCAATTTTTTTATATAAAATAGAAGTCATGTAGAAAATTTAAAAAATGGACCCAAGATGGTAAAACTATTTTTGACGAAATTTGTGGAACATCGAGCTTTTAGGAGTTTTCGAAACTTCGAATTTTTGTATGTTAGCAATCATTCTTAGCCACAAATCATGAATTCTGATGTGACAAAATATAAAATCCTGATGTTATTTAAACCAAAAAAAGATTATTATCAATCTTCTTCTAAATGCAACCATTCTCGAGATATTTGAAAAAAATATTTCTAAGTTATACAAAAGATTTTTTAGTTTCGCTACGTTTTGTATTAACCCACATGTCTTCGAATGTTTCGTAACGTACCTCCTAAACATATGTCTTTACCATAAGGATGTATTTGGAAAAGTTGTTGGAAATTATAAGCAAATTCATAAAATCTTATGAACATGATGGTATAACACGACAAACATATTTAAAGGGCCTATTTACTATTAAAGACAATAAATTACAAATATTTTTTTTTAATATCTCGAGAATGGCTACATTTAGAAGGAGATTGATAATAACCTTTTCTGTTTTAAATCACATCAGGATTCATAATTTGTGGCTAAAAATGATTGTTAACAAACAAAAATTCGAAGTTTCGAAAATTTCTAAAAATTCGATGTTCCACAAAGTTCGTCAAAAATAGTTTTACCATCTTGGGCCCATTTTTGAAATTTTCTGCATGACTTCTATTTTGTATGAGAAAATTAAAAAAAAAAATTAAAAATATGTATTTTGGATATTGCAAATTGAATTTTTATTTTGTAAATAAAAAAAAGAGTACTAATTTTTTTTTTCAGTGTACATTATTTTCATATTCAACCATCAATACTCAATAACTCTTTCTAAGATACTATTTCGGTACGATTCATAGTTTTTGAGATATAAACTATCAAAGATTTCTCTCACTAAAATCGATACGCCCTTTTCAAAAGTTACGCTTAAGTCAAAAAATTCCCAATTGCTGTGAAAAACTCATATTTCCTCCAACCCAAAAGGAATACACACTTTCATTGGAATCAAAAATACAAGTTTTTAAAATCTGCATTTTTAGGGCGATTTCATTTGGAATTGCTGTATGAAAAGAATGATTTTTTTATGGATTTTTCGTAGCCTCTATAAATTTGTGCAATTTGGTCAATGCTAAAGAAGAGCTGTTGTGCCATCGTTTTGGTAATCCATTCCTAGATTCAAAACATAGATTCGAGTGTGATTCGACATTGAATTTCACATTCCCGTTCGCGATGCATGTGATGAGGATCAGTGATTGTGTCAATCAACACAACCGAGCAGTGGTTGAATTTTTTCTTCGTCTCAAACAGTAATGGATTCTTCTCGCAAGAACGATTATTAACGGTGCTGCGACAGAAAAAAAATCTCGGACACAAAAAAAGAATCGAGAAATTTATTCGCTTCATTTGAACCTATGGAAATAACGCAAATAATGGCATTTCCTCACATACCTACATTCATATTGACACGATCAATACTCTACTAAAGTGAGCGAGTCACTTTAAGAGTACCTGAAATATTTTCTCATCCCTCGTCAGAGCCCCAGCTCGTAGGTAACTTTCCGACAAGTCCCTTTCTGATGCAAATTAGTAACGTCGTTTAGGAATCTTCGCAAAATCAATATGACTTGAGTGGATGCACCTTATAGTGGAAAGTTTTTCCCCCGGCGATGTTTGTGCAGGTTTACTCCGCCGTCTGTGATTCGGTAGGGAAGGGCAGGTCGCTGAAGCAGGAAGAGAGGATGGGTAAAACTTTTTCACTTTTCTTCCTAGCTCTGTGCTCTATGCAATGTTTCCCTACCCGTTCGCTGCCGCTAAACAGATGGCACTTTTTAAGTGCAATTTGTAGATAAAAATATAAGCAAGAGTTGGAGTTATTTTTAAATGAATGCTTCCAATGTATGTATGTGGTGACTTCAAGAAGTATTTAATAGGAAAAATGTAATTTAATAACTCTGTTGAAACTTACATGAGTGTTTTCATGAATTTCATGAATTTAATATGTTTTTAGAGGCAAAACATACCTTGTACTCGATTTTAAGCAGTCCGTCCTTATACAAGAATTTTCTTGCAAGCGCTCGCTGTATCCAGATGAGTTTCAGGGAAAGAGGGTTTATTTTAGTTACCCATGGTTTGTGTGGTTGAGAAGAACCACAGAGACGGAGAAGCGGCCACGGCGGAAGAGTTGTTCTCTTGTTGTTTATGTTTTTCCGGAACATTCCCCCACCGTTTCCGTACAACACAATTCTGTTTTTTGCTCCCAATTGAATCCAGCTAGGCCACCCAGCTTCCCAACCGATGGTTTATTTGAATATTCAATCTATTTGCAAAATTGATCACTATCGAACGAAATTTGCACAGCGCACAGTATGTAAATATTCACCATATGACGCCTGGAAGAACGAGAAAGTGAGACTTTTATTCGTGTTTCGTATGGTGCAAGCAAGGAAGTGGGTGAAGAAGTTTGGTTTGGGCCTGTAAATATCAAGGCGTTGCTGTTAATCGATGTTTATGCATTTGGGGGATGAAAAGTATGCATTAGTAGCACAATGATGGGGGTCTAGCGAACTGTTCTTACTATCCTTTTGATATCGGAGGATTTGATTTATGAACATATTAATGAACGTATCCGTTTTAAAACTAATTCGATTTTGTTGCCATTCAGCAGAATTCTCATTGTATTCAGCTTTATTCAATGATTTTTCTGATGACTTTTCTGCTAGGAAACAGTGTTTACACGATGAACACACTAGACGCTCCCCATTTTGACGTAGGACTACGTCTTTCATTTCTATACCGGGGTGTAAAATCAAAGTTTCGAAAACGAAAGCGTTACGCCGGAGACCGAGATTTTGAGTGTTAATAGCTCCTAAACAACTGAACGAAATGGTATGATAAACACTTCATATATGTTTAAATCAAGTGCTATTAACAGATGGTTATCGAGTTAGCATTAACCACTGGTGGGCTTCCAGTATCGAGGAAGATGTGGAAATATCTAATCGTTACTGAAAATAATCTGCCAGTTCCTCTGGGAATTTAAAATTACATTCATATGAAAGAGTTTATTTTAATGTTTTCTATCCATGTAACACTGTGACCAAATACATTAGGTTTTGTGATTTTTCAATCAATCGCAATCAACAGGATAGCTTCTGAAGGTTATTCTTCCCCATCAGTAGGATATTTCCGTATCCAATATTGGATGCATAAAACCTTGTGCCTCCAACGTAACGCTCTCTTTTTCGAAGTTCTCCAAATATTCATTAATTCAGAATGAATTCAGATTCAACTTCATACAAATGATCTCTAAATCAACGATAGTCCTACGTCACCCTTGCGGTTATACCATAGATATTACCCACTTCCTGTTTTTGCATTCCGAAAAGTGTTTACCTAACACGGATTACAAAAGCGGGTACGAACACAACGCTTTGGCTCGGTGATTCGAGATTGCATTGAAGGATATGCCTTCATATCTTCTACTCACTGAATTTCTACGCATACCATTTGATGATTAGGCAAAATGTTGATAACCATTTGCTGCGAGAACGCCTATTGATTAAACAATATGCGTTCAACGCACATGTCAAAATTGAAACTGAGTGTCTGAAGTTTATCAAATCAAGCAAATTCGCTGTGTCACACCCCTGCGGAGTATGGCTAACCTCACTTGAATAACATTGCATCGCGAATTGTCACAAGAGAAGCATAAGAATAACAAAAACATCGATAGAAAGAAATACAATTTAGAGTGAATTGAATACAATAATCAAATATAAATTGAGCCAATTTTAGCCTTCCAAAAAGGTAACAGGTACAGATCTATACATTATTGAAACTCTCTAAAGGAAAGCTTTTATAGGTAACAAAAATCTTAGAAAAAATCCAGCCCGCATAAATTGGGAAATTTTAGCGAGAGATTAAACGTGAGTAGTTGACTATTTTGCATAACAAAGACAAGGAATAAACCTGAAAAGAAAGAATTTTTTTGAATACATGTTTGATTATCATGATTAATAATACTAGAAAATAGATACTTACTTGAGACATAGCGATCCTGAAAAAATACTTACCTGAGACGTAGTGATTCTGAAAAATTGAAACTTATCTGATACAGCTTACTGTGATGAAGACAATGAATATGAAGTGAATTATGTAATCTATGTAGTAACATGAATGAATGTATTGAATGTAATGATGTGAATGTAATGATTGTAATGATGTGTATCTATGTATTATTCTAGGGATTTTTTAACGACGCATTATAATAAAGTTATCAAATCGGAAACAGCGAAAAATTTCCCACACGCTGTTCGAGAAGTACATAAAATCATCGTTTGATAATTCTTCCGTACACATATTTTGTCCTTGGCATCATACCGAACGTAAAATAACTGTCATTAAATTTACTTGTAACGAAGAACATAATAGATCACAATGCATGAATTGACCTTACATGGCATTATACAATCATTTTACTCACAAAGCAAATATATTGAAGTCAATTGAATTCGGAAATCGTTTCATTCGATTAAAAATTCAATCAATACAAACAAATGATTGCTAAGCTAAGGTAGTCCCACGTCAACCTTGCGGTTATGTAATAGATATAACTCACCCATTTTTTTGTGCGATTTTATTTTCTGCGGTATATGAAAAAGAGGCATATTTGACGAAGTTATCGTTCATTTAGTTTTTTTCGCACTTCAGTATGAAAAAAGCATATTTGCGCCCAAATTATACACTTCTAAAATCATTCCCATCCTTCCATCAACTGCTCTGTTTTTCTAAGTTTTTGCATGACATGATTTCTAACAGCAACACGTTTCGACATGCAACTAAGGCACAACTCAGCCACGGGAAACTGAAAAGGCAAACTGTCCTATCGCAAAGCAGGGAAACAAAAGCAAATTGAACGGTAAACGGCGTGGATTTGAGTCATTTTCTTTGGTGAAACTTTTTTTATGCGGTCCCTATCTACCGCACAAAAAATGTTTTTGTTTTTCATAATGTGTACCGAACATTTAAAGATTTTTTAAAGCTACTGGTGAAGTTTTTTATGCGATTTTTTTTTGTTCGGTCCCTTTCCCCCGCACAAAAAAGGTTTGCCTATATATGTCAATTCAAACCAAAAAAAAGAAAGGAATATTGTCTACACCACACAGCAAACGCGGGCCAAGGAGATGATGAAAATCAAGTTTTGTATTGGAGAATATATTTCCGTATCCAAAGATGGGAAGCGTCAATATATTCAAAAATGGTTGTATTAATGTGATTGTGGGAAACTTTTGGCATATTTAAGGCAATTAATAAAAATTACAAAACTAAAATGGGAGAGAGCAGTTCAAGCCATCTCGGAGTGGGCTGCTAGCTGCTCTCGATCGATAAGTCTTCAACTATGTATTGCTACAAATTAGAAAAACGCCGAAAATGGCACATTGAAGGAGGCAAGATACCTGGACGGAGTTGAACTTCGAAGTCCAAAGACCACATAAACTCTTGGTGTGATTTTGACAGGAATTGTATGTTCAATAATTATACCGTTTTATGTACTCGATCAATATTGAGCTGCTACTTGCTGAAACATATATATCAGATTTGATTATTAGAAAATACATTATTGACATAAGCTATTTACCTTCTAATAGATATAATGTTTAAAAACTCCGTATGATTTGCTTCATAAATCTTATAACTTTTCACTTCAATTATTTAAACTAATTTCTTCGCCCTTCTTTACACAATTCTATGCCTTGTATTCATTTCAAATCTATCTATTTATTATTCTCTGTGTATGCATTGAAACTGCCAGCCTTTTGCTTTTTTTTGTGAGGTTACACTGAGCAATTTAATGGAGGTTTGTCGCAGCTATTGCGCACTTCCCATATGAGATATTTTTAATCCAACTCCATAGCTTGTGCTAGCAGGCGCGCTTTAGACACAATTTTCATCTGGCGATCTAACGTACTAATCTACACCTAGGCGGCGCTGCGGTGAAAGTGATGATGGTTTTAAATTTTGCCATGTGAGCTTATGGAAGCTTTGTAGTTCTTTCCATAAATTACAATGTTATAATCATAAAAGATTATTTGATTGCGATGAGTTTGTAAGAAATTTAATTCTGCGCAATTTTATATATAACATGTTATTTATTTACCTCTTTCAGTAGTGAAAACTATAAAAAAAAAGTTGACAATGGTTGAATTAAAGAAGGAAATTCGAGAGCACAATCAAACACAAGTAGAAAAATGCACGATTCCTGCATGTGAGAACTACCTTGGAAAGCCCGGAAGTAAAATATACGTGATTTGTTTTTGAGTTTTAGGTTACATTAGCATCATTTTCTTAGTTCAAAAACAAACTTCAGATATCTCACCGATCGTTTACGTTTTGCGTTAGATCGCCAATCGAGTCAACCGAGCGGTCAGTTCCAATTTGTACGCGACATACGAGCGGTGGTAAAATTCAATCCGATTTTATAAGTGTAAAAAAAGTGTTTCTTGTTAAGGGAATAAAACGAATGTTAAAATTGAAGTGACTTTGTACTTACCTGGAATACGCTGGAATCCGCCGTTGAGGCACTGGTACTTATCTCCCTCGCTGATCGCCGTCACTGTTGTTGTTTTGGAGAACCTGAAAAGAAAGAAAGGGGACTTAAACTCACCTATGTCGTTTGCTGTTTCTCCTGTTACGAAGTTACGGAGACACTAAAACGGTATCACAACGATCTTGGATCGATAATTAGAAGATCGTTATTTTCCTCTCCGATTTCCGATTTTTCGGATCTATTCTTTCTACACCAAAAAAGCCGCGAAAATCGATCTCTCCGATCGTAGAAAAAAAAATTGTAAATTTGTTTTACAGTGAACACTTGACAAATTTCATAAACATTGGATATCTTTCAAGGTTGTAAAATTAGCAGTGTTTGCCAAATGATCCATTCATTGAAAAAATCGCTTTCGTTCGTTCAAATATGATCTTTCAGGAAACATTTCCCCCAGTGGTATTCTATTGTTGTTATGTGCTGCAAATCACGACACAAAAGAGAACGAGACAACTCTGCATCGACTCGCACTTCATTGCACACCAGCATGCAAGCAAAGCTATCATATACGCTTTCGGTGCAGAAAGCTTATTTTCTTCTTTGCCTCTAACATATGCATACCGACCTCTCCATGCATCATGATACAGCAGGATCATACGGACAACGCAAAGCGAAAGATTCATATTCAGCTAATGTAGCAGATCCTGATTTTTAAAGGCCCATTTATACGTTGCTAGTAGCTGACTTTACAGTGAGCAGCTACTGGGCCGGTGAACTCGCTTGACAATTGGTTGACTCGCCTTGTCCGTTCACACAGTGTGAGCTGCTGACGAGAAACTAGATACTACTGCATTGGCTTACCAGGGATGCCAGATGATTTTTCAAATGTCCATCAAATAGTCAGAAACAGCAATCAGGTCCGAATTTGTCAGATGATTGATCCCAAATCGAGTTCTCTATTGACAGTTTTTTATTACACATTTACACATTTTTATCGCGAAATACACGCTGACCGTGTATAAAAACACTTTGAGCTGAATTTCTTCGAACTGAAGGTACTATCCCAAAAAGCAGAAGGGCAAAAGGATTTGGGCCAGGAATTGGATGCAAGGAAAAGGAGCAACAAAAGTAATACTGAAGGTACTCTACGATGATGATCCTCTAGAGTACAGAGCAGTGTTGAGAAAAACACCTGAATAAGTGGAAACACTGTTGGAATTCATTGGTCCAAAAATACAACGCCATGATACACTCATGAGAGGTGCTATACCTGCAAGAGTGAAATCAAAAAACGACATTGATGTGGCTTTCTTCTGGAATATCGTTCAGATTGTTGTCGATATGTTTTAGAATCTCGAAAGCATTCATAGCTAAGATAATTCCGGAAGTATGTGATGCTATAAATGGCAGTCTAAAATATTTTTTAAAATTTTATTTATTTCGTCTTGCCAACAGCTTGTACCAATTCGTGAAATAAAAATGATAGTAGATTTGCATGTGAATTAATGAAAATGTCCTTTTTTAATTCGAATATGTATTCTGTTTCTTAGATCAATACTTTTTTTTTGCAAGTTGTGTGTGAATTTTGAATGAAAATTGTGCCTGATAATGATTCTATATTAGAGATTCTCAAGAAAACTATCTCAAAAAGAAAGCGTGCCCGCCAGCGTGCAAAACAAAATAACAACGATTTCGTTTAGAAACTATGAGATTTTTATTTATTTTTCCAATAATTGTAAAGTCTATAAATATCTTCGTATATTTTCAATTATCTTAAAAATAGAGACATTTCTTTACATTTGGCATCCCTGATTCGAACACTAAATTTTGTTTTTGACGTTTTGAGGGATGCGAGTGCGAGTGAATTCAAAAAACTTTGAAGTAGCTCGCACGCCGGAAAACACATGACACTAACTGGCATGATGTGTTCACACGGTGTGAGTAGCTGCACTGCAGCAACTGACTAGACCGACTCGTATGCTTACTCGCACCGTCTGAACCCGGCTTAAGTCTCAGAGAGTGCAAACTATATGATTATTTAGCTCGATAGAGGCTAAGGGAAGGGTAGTCAGATTATATTTTCCATTTTTAACGCCGCTATTCCTTGAAATATGTATATTCATATAGACCGCATAGTTTTACTAGCAACACCGCTCCAGTGAGAAGCAAAAACTCTCGCGTTTTATCTCTTTTCCCATTCGCTGCTCTCCGCAAATGGTGACGTAATGATGACGTAATTTTTCTTGTATCATTTATTGCTTTGCACTTGTCTGTGCAGTGGGTTTCACTATAGTAAAATGGGACGGTTCAAACTTGTATGCAGGCTTCGAAAATGGTATGCGATGTTTGATACAGATCGGATATGCAATCAACAGTCTTCGTTCCTCTCTCAGTTTAATCACTAAATATTACACAAGTGATTACTGACATTCATACAAGTATCTGAATGATCCTCTCATATTTGGTTATATGTTCGTGAGAGTTTACTTGCATGGCACATTGTGTATCATTCGATTTTGATCGAAATCCAAACACTGAAAATTAGTGGTCGTGAAAATAGGAGAAGCAGTTTTGTAAATTTCACAAGATTGGATTCAACGGGATTATTGTCAGCGGAGTTCCGGATGAATATCAGTTGTTGATTTCCTAAAACAAATTTTCAATTAATTTATTCAATTAAATAATTCAGTTGACAGTTCAGTTCAGTGACAGTTCAAGATTAATGCCCTGGGAAATACATTTTTTCTGGGCTTTACATTTTTTTTGTTACCTTCATTTTGAGAATCAAAATGAAATGCCTTTGATGTGTGAATAGAAATGTTAATATTAATTCCATGTTTAAAGAAAAGACAACACTTATATAGAAAAGGTAAATAAATTGGAAAAGGTCGGTTTTGTGATTTAATCAGTAAATCGCCATGCGCCGTTTAGAAAATCGATCCATCAAGATCGATCTTTTTCTAAAGATCGCCCATTCATAGTCAGAACCTTTAATGCTGTTATCCAGATAGCAACAGACAATACAATTAATGATGGCAGAAGCAGCACGGCTCCCATGGGAATTTATGGCAACCTTAACACTGGCAAGAAGGGCTTGTAGATTCATGGAGTGGGAAAAGGTTACAATCAAAATAATATGAAAGAAAGCCAATGAAGTTATTCATGTTCTAAACAACCAAAAACTCCCGAATTTCCCAAGAACTCATACTAAGCTAGGTAGACCCTGGTATAAATGGTGTCCCAAAATCGACTGGTTTTGAAAAAGTCGGGTTAGAGTAGCTTAAGGACGTCATTATGCCCCAAACTTATTCCAATCGCTAGTGGGGAAAACGTTTGTTAGCACAATCCAAAGTTGGAGTTGAAATAGTATGCCCTAACTACCGGTTTAGTGGAAGCCTTGGCAATCAATGTTCCGTTTATTCCGCGGAAGCTTTTGCAATTACGAAAGTAACAAGGCAAATATCAAATACAAGCGTAGTTTTCACCGATTCCGCAAGCTGCTTACAGGAGATAGAGAAGGGGAAGTCCCGGCATCCTTTTATTTAAAAAAAAAAATGAAAACAAGATGAAGGATAAACTGATCAGCCAATGCTGAGTCCCTGATCACCAGAGAAGCGGAAAAGCGGATGACATGGCTTGCGAAGGACGAAATGCGGAGGTGATTTGTCACTCGGTTCACGCACAAGACGCGGTTAGCTGGAGTAAAAGGATTGTCTTATATTTGCTTTATACTTTTATTCAAAAAGGGTTTTATTCATTTCTCGTCACTCCACGCGTGCATCCGCGTCGAGTGTCATACAAGAACTGTCTTAATGCTAGTTACATGTGTCTTAAGCTAACTTAGCCAACAGTTTGTGGAGAGTTTCATTGGGAGGAGCCAAGTCGATTTCAAAGGGGAATAGCCAATCAATCGAATGCAGTGTTCGATGTGAATGGTGTCAAGAAATAAAATTGCTTACTGCGCTCATAAGCGCGCATATCGATTTCATGGGAAATCGTAAAGTGTCACGACGACTTTGTGTACGGTCGCGTATTTAATCAGAATAGAACTGGGTTTGTTTTGGTTTCTGGTTTATTGCCTTTAGCTGCGCGCGACATGATGTAAGGGTGCATTCATATCGCCCGCGCATGTTGGCATGGACGAATGTGGGAGAAAAACAATTAACGAAATAATGCAGTTGCGCTTGAGGAATGTTTCGTGGGAATCGTAAATTGAAGTGACCACGCATGAGTCATTTATTTTGAAACAATCAACTGCTTATGAGGAGAAGGATAATTTGTATATTGGGAGTTTTAAGATGGACTTTGGAACGGGGTTTGAAATCATACTACACCATCCCTCTTTAAGAGAATGATGTAATGCAATGGAATCATTCTTAGTATTCAGATTATGGATTAATTATTCCTTGGCTTCTCTCAATGTTACAAATATTTTATAGACTTTTTATAGGTTTCTAAACTTTTATTTTCCAAAGCTGTTGGTATATTGTAAACAATGGTATGTGGTTTTGTATAATATTGGTAATTTGATATATTTCTAAAGATTTCTATAAATAATTGTAATATAATTGGTTTTTGCGAATGAAGTAACTTCTCTAAAAATGAATGTTGTTTGATTTTATATTTTTATCAATCTGTTTTTGTGTACTGTCTGTGTATGTTCTGTTTTGGGGTTCTGAATCCTGCAGTTTGTATCTAGTATTTCTTGAACTATATATGGTCCGTCATAGAATGGATCAAGTTTTCTTCTGTTTTCTATTTTTAGATAAACTTTGTCGTTTACTGTTAAATGAATTGGATTAATGACATTTTCTGAGTTTTTTGCTCTTTGAATTTTCTGCTCAATTAATTTGGTTCTTGCTATTTCATTAGATCGTTGTAATTTAAATTTTAGTTCTTTACTATATTGTTCAAAATTATATATTGGTTCAGTTCCTTTTTCAAATAATTCTTGTGGTAATTTAGCTTTAGTTCCAAAAATTAATTCATGAGGGGTAAATTCATGGTGTGAATGTGGGGTTGTGTTATAATTGAAAGCATAGAATTTTAACCATTCATCCCAATCCGATTGATGTTCGTTAACGAAAGATCTCAGGTATTCATTTAAACATCTGTGATTTCTCTCCAAAGAACCAATCGTCTGAGGGTGATAGGCTGTACTAAATTTTTGTTCAATTTTAAGCATTTCACAGATCTGTTCAAAGACTTCGTTATTATACTCAGTTCCTTGATCAGAACGTAAAGTTAAAAATGTTCCGTAAGTTAAAATAAAATTGTCTACTAATGCTTTAGCAATTACGTTTGCTTCTTTAGTAGGTACTGGAATTAATACGACATATTTCGTTAATTCGCATTGAATACTAACTACATATCTATTGTTGTTGTTACTTTTTGGTAATGGTCCAACTGTATCTATTGAAATACTTTCGAATGGGTGATTTGGTGTTGTAGTAACTACTTGTTTTTCTTTTGTATGCTTTATGACTTTGTTTCGTTTGCATAATTCACAGGCCTTGATGAATTCTGCAATCGATCTTTTCATATTGCTCCAATTATACACTTCTCTAATTTGAAGGTACAACTTATGTTGACCAATGTGACCTCCTGTAGGGGTGTTATGGTAATCATTCAATACTTTTTGGATGTCTTTTATTTTTGTTAAAAACATTGGTGGATTGTAAATAATAATTTCTATTGAATACACTTGAGTATTCGCTAATATTTTAAAGTTTTCAATTGATATCATTTTAAATATTTCGTCTTTTGTCGACAGCGCTAATTTCTTTTGGTTCATTTTAATCATTGTTCCTTCTATTTTCAGAAGTGCAGATTCTAATGTCTGACTTCCATGTAAAATTTGTTGATGCACTTGGGCAATAATTTTATTGTTTTTCTTTAAATAAAATATCATTCCATATTTGTCGACGCGTGTTTCGAGTTTAATTAATTTCTTCGTTTCTGATGGATTATTTGTCATGTACGTAGAGAAGTGATCAGTTTCTCGTGGTACAGAAATTTGATTATCAGATGTTTTCATATTTGAATTATTTTTCGAATTACGAGTCATCGCTCTTGTGCTTACTCCTAATATATTTAAATTTTTTAATTCATCAGAGGAGGTTACTATTCTTGATAAAGCATCTGCTCCTACATTTGATTTTCCTGCTATGTATTCAATTGTAAAGTCATATTCTTCTAAATCAAGACGCATTCTAGTTAATTTTGAAGTTGGATTTTTCATACCGAATAAGAAAACTAACGGTCTATGATCCGTTTGTACTAAAAATTTTCTACCGTACAGGTAAGGTTTGAAGTAATTAATAGCCCAATGTATGGCTGTTAATTCTTTTAGAATCACTGGTTTATTCTTTTCACCAGGTGTAAAAGTTTTGCTTGCAAAAGCTATTGGTAAATTTCCATGTTGTGTTTGTTGAGACAATACAGCTCCACAACCTATATCTGAAGCATCTGTTGTTAATATAAATTGCTTCGTAAAATCTGGATATTGTAATAATCTTGGTGACATTAATGAATTTCTTAGGGTGTTGAATGCATTTTGACAACTATTGGTCCATATAAATTGTGAATTTTTCTTCAATAGTTGATTAAGGGGATTTGCTATTAATGCAAAATTTGGTACGAATTTACGATAATAATTACAAAATGCAACGAATCTTCTAACTTCGTCTGCATTTTTAGGAACTGGATAATTTTGAATAGTTGAAAATTTGGAATCATCTGGTAACATGCCATATTCTGTTATTTTATGACCTAGAAAGGTAACTTCAGTGCTAAAAAATTTGCATTTCTGCGCATTTAGCTTCAAATTGTAATATCTTAATCTTTCAAAAACTTGATTTAGATTTGAAATATGATGGTTTACAGAACATCCTACGACTATAATATCGTCGATGTAAATGAAAGCTAATTCTGGGGTTAAACCAGCCATTGCAATTGTCATCATACGTTGAAAACTGTTTGGACTTATATTCAATCCAAACGGTAATCTTGTATATTGATAATGTCCGTTTTGTGTTGAAAATGCCGTAAATTTTCTAGACTCATTGTCCAAAGGTATTTGATGAAAACCTGACATGAGATCTAATGTTGAAAAATATTTTGCTCTGCCAAGTTGATCTAAAATATCGTCAATTCTTGGTAGAGGAAATTTGTCTGCTAAAATTTTTTTATTTAGTTGTCTAAAATCAACGACTAAACGCCATTTTTTGTCATTATTTTGGGATTTTTTCGGTACTAGAAGTATAGGAGAGTTGTATGGTGAAACTGAAGGTTCCACTATATTACTCTCTAACATTTTGTTTACCTGTTGATTAATTTCGGTTTGTTGCGCATGAATCGTCTTGTAATTAGGAATATATACAGGAACTTTATCACTTAGAACAATGTTCTGTGAATAGAAATTGTTTTGAGTAACATCCTCCTCTGGAAGACAAAATATGTCTTGATAATCATTAATTAATTTTTTAAATTTATCTTTAGCATATGGAGGAATTTTGTCCGTGTTTATGCTTTTAAAAATCTCTTCGGATCTCTTATTATTAATATTTTTGGTATTTACATTAAGAATAGAATAATCGTTTAAAATACTTAATGTAGGCTTAAATTTAGAATAATGTATGTACAAAGGTTTATTCGTAGTATTTACAAATTTTACATAAGGCTTTAAAGGTGAAATTATAGTGTTACCACAGAAAACTCCTGGGTAAATTTCTTCTGAATGGACTACCATATCCTCTCTAATGTTTAAATATGGTATCCTTCTGATAACTTCACTACGACTTGGTAGCATGAAGCCTTCATTTAAGTTGTCTTCTATTGGTACTGAAATTTGTATATTGGCTATATTAAATGTAAGTAGCCAATGTTCATAATCTATTAAACATTTATAATTTATTAAAAAATCTCGACCTAGAATACCATCAGCCGTAATTGGTAAGTCTGCGGTAACTAGGTGAAAATCGTGATTTAAAGTTAATGTATTATTAAAGCATAAAGATGTATTTGTTAAACCTAATGTTTCTACACTATTTTCCGTAATGCCGGTTAATTTAATCTTATTGTTAGTATTTACATGTTGATTTGGGAGAATATTTCGTGCTTTGAACAACGAAATATCTGCACCGGTGTCAATGATCAAGTTGCATATTTTATTTCCAGTCATGTGCACTTTGACTTGGATAAAATTTGATGCATTTAAATTTAATGTCAAAATCGGTATGCCTGTCCGTAACAATTGTTCAGTTAGTCGACATCTGTTAGCAATTGTTACTGGTTGGCTAAAAAATAATCGGTATTTGCTTGATTGTTCCCATTATTTGCAATATTGTTGTTGAACGGTACCATAGCTTGGCAAGTATTATCTGATTCGTTTTGTGGGTGAAATCCATTATTGTTTGCATGATTATTCAGTCGAGGAATGTCTTGCTGATTTACTACGTACATTCTCGCTGGTACATTATTTCTATTGAAATTTCTGTTAACGTTTCTGTTTTGATTTTGATTGAAATTTCGTTGAAAAGGGTATTGTTGTAAATTTTGATTGAAATTTGGTTGTTGTCGGGAATTTTGGATTGAATTTCTATTAGTAGGATACTGATGGTTAATGGGATATTGTCGGTTGAGGTTTCTATTGAGGTTATTTGGATATCTTGCTTGATATCTTCCATGGAAATAATTTCTTTGATTATTTCTTTCATAAACCATAGGGTTTCTGTAATTGAAATTTCGGTTTGTGTTATAATGATTTGGTTGTCTAGCCTTAATCGACTGCAGTACGACTGCGTTTGAATCAGTATTGTCCTTTTCATTTTCTACCATTACGTTGATGGCCTCTTGTAAATTGTCGAATTTGCCAATTTTCAGCATCATTTTGGTCTCTCTGTTGGGTGTTTCTTTGATAAGTGTTTTGATCGCTACCTTTTGAGACATTTTCCTTGCGACTGTGTCGGGAATTTGTTCTCTTATATAGGTATCTTTGAGCTTATCTGTCAATTCATCGAGTTGTTTAGTGAATTTCTCGATTTCATTTGTCGATTTGAGTCTCAAATTCATCAGATTAGCTAAGGCTATGTCTGAATTTGATTTCTCTTCGCAATTTGTTTGGATTTTTGCGACTATTTCGTCATAATCCGTTGGAGATATTGAGAATAAATTTCTCGCTTTTCCAGTTAATTTTGTTAGTATAATTTGAATTGCGGCTGCTTTGCTTTCGATTGGAACTATGGTCTTTGCCAAGTTCACCGCGTCTATAAATGATTTAACACCACTTGCGTTTCCGTCATAAGTGGGTATCAGCGTTGCTAATTCAGCGGCTGTTTTAATATTAAGAGCCATGTTGGATACTTTGTGTATTTTAATATACCAAATTAAAATTTTTGTCAATATTTTAAATTTAATTTTTCTTTGTTTTAAATTAATTTCACTTTTCACTCTCAATAGTGAATCGTCAGTGCTTAATTTATAGGGTTTTAGTAAACCACTTGATTTACCAAGTGTCTCTGGTTCACTATCGTATTCCCTTTGTATTACTTCTGATTCATCTAAAATTTTGATGGCCTTCTGATATATTTGTTTCAGTGCACCATAAGTTTCAACTTCGTCATTCCAGACTGAAGCTCCAAGTCTATACTCGAAAGATTTTAGTATTGTTCGATATTTGGCTAAGTTTTCTTGTAACTGTTGCCTTTTGACTTCAATATTATGTAAAGTTCTTGGTCTGTTTTTATTTTTGTTCAAATTCTGATATCCCTTTTTCAGATATGATTCAATTTCTTTGAGTTGTTCCATTTAGGAAGACTCATTTTTATTCATAAATTCTCAGAATTTTATCTTTTCGGACTAATGGTAAGAACAAATTTGCGAAAAAATATATATATTATTTTATTGATTATTTTTCATTTGCCTTCTATTCCTTTTTGCTTCGGCCAATCTTTGTCGTCTTCTCTCTTTCTGGCCGGGAAGTTTTAGCCACGTAATCGGATCACATCCGGGTAATTCATCTATTCTGTCTAGTAATTCTTCATACGATTCGAGTTTAGTATTTTCTCCAAATACTACTATATCAGGTGCGAAAGCTCCTTCGCCCTTTCCTTTGCTTACATCGGCTAATAATTTCAGAAAATCTTCAAAATCGTCTTTAATCATTTTTATAAGATTTTTGAAGTAGAGGTAAAAAAAAATAATATATAATTTTCGTTATATTATTTTCTTATGATATTATTTCTTTGCTGTAATTTTTGTATATTAAGTTATTCTATTAGCGGCCATTCATATATAGTCTAAAGCTTTAGGCAATTGATGCCATAGTTTGTGCCGACTGTGCAGCTTTCAGTGCTTCTTTACGTACACACTGCTTATAATTCTTGTATAGTTTAATGAAAGCAAATATTAATAAAATCGCAAGTATAATCCATAATAATAACTCTTGCGTTTCGTGGAATAAAGTGTGTTGTTCCACGTGGTTTAGGATATTTACTTGTGGGTCTCCTGTATTTTGAATAGTTTTCTTGCCAAACAGGCCCATTTCTACTTTCTCGAAGCATATTCAATTAATTACATGCATTGTTTTTCATTATGCATTATACATTATAGTCATTGGTAAATGTATCGAAATTTATTGTTTCTATACCGAATATTTTATTATCAAAACTCATTATTTGGAAATAATTTTTATAAATACTTTGTAACCGAGGGTATGTAATTCGAACACTTCATTAAGAAACATATAATCATTCTAGCCTATGCGTTCAGTTCGATAAGTGCTGTACGTTTTATTTTGATATACATCAGTTTCAATTGCTTACTTCATATCGTCGGTTTCATTCCAGATTTAGCTCCTTCTGCTCTCTGTTGGTCCCGCCTGTCAGTTCCTTATTGCTGACAATGGTCTCGCCTTCCGATGTTCCTGCTTCTGTTCATTTATCTTCGCGTTACACTTTCCGCTGCTGCTCTTGCTGTTTCTCCTTATTAAGGTTAACTTTTCATTTTATTCACATGGGAAAATAAGTTGTCTCTGTTGATTTTCTCCCAGCACTTTTGGTTTGATCTTCATTGAAATTATTTTCGTAAGGAGTTTTTTTTTTTTTTTATTTTGTTTCCCTCCTATTCAGTGTCAGTATTTATATTACACCGCTTTTCTGGCACTTTTCCGATCACATTGTTTGTAACACTTTTTGAATTTCTCCCAGCACTATTTGTTTAGATTTCGCTATTGTTCCAATGTTTGCTGTTCGAATTATCACTCGCCTGTTGGCACGACACTTAATATTCACTATTTAAGCTTGTCCAGTTGTCCATAATAAATATATATTTCATATATATTTTTTTTCAGTCTGCGCTAAAGTTGATTACACAAACTTCGGGGATTTTTCTCCCTTTCCTTAACTTTTCTTCTCATACTTTTATTTTGGCTTTTCCATTGAGCTGTGGCGGTAATTGCACTCAAGTTTACCACTCGCCATGTAATTATATAGTTTATATTGTAATGCCAATAATATTGTTCACATCACCAATATTGTTCATCACACGCGGCCTTGTACTTATTTTCAATATTCTTCACATAAATCACTTCCGAAGATTGCAGGTTTAATTTCACGGTCGCCATGTCTTATATTTGCTTTATACTTTTATTCAAAAAGGGTTTTATTCATTTCTCGTCACTCCACGCGTGCATCCGCGTCGAGTGTCATACAAGAACTGTCTTAATGCTAGTTACATGTGTCTTAAGCTAACTTAGCCAACAGTTTGTGGAGAGTTTCATTGGGAGGAGCCAAGTCGATTTCAAAGGGGAATAGCCAATCAATCGAATGCAGTGTTCGATGTGAATGGTGTCAAGAAATAAAATTGCTTACTGCGCTCATAAGCGCGCATATCGATTTCATGGGAAATCGTAAAGTGTCACGACGACTTTGTGTACGGTCGCGTATTTAATCAGAATAGAACTGGGTTTGTTTTGGTTTCTGGTTTATTGCCTTTAGCTGCGCGCGACATGATGTAAGGGTGCATTCATATCGCCCGCGCATGTTGGCATGGACGAATGTGGGAGAAAAACAATTAACGAAATAATGCAGTTGCGCTTGAGGAATGTTTCGTGGGAATCGTAAATTGAAGTGACCACGCATGAGTCATTTATTTTGAAACAATCAACTGCTTATGAGGAGAAGGATAATTTGTATATTGGGAGTTTTAAGATGGACTTTGGAACGGGGTTTGAAATCATACTACAGGATTTTGTGGATAAAACATCAATTGAACTGGAACAACGCAGATACGAGAGGCCTAAGACTCATCAAAGACACCATAAAGAAATGAAATTATATAAAAACTAGGCGAGAGCAAGTAGTCCTAACCAGCTTGCGTCTGAGAAATACTTGTTTTGAAAAAAGTACCTGTTCGAGAGGAAACCTCTCACGATGTGTGACATCTGTAGCAAACCAACCACTGTAAAACATATACTACTCGATTGCTGTCAATACGATATTGAAAAGAGAAGCAATGAATTACCTAACAATATTAGGGATATCTTGAGTGACAACAACAAAATGGAAGAAAAAGTACTGTAATTTTAAAAAGTCAACAAACTGTACAATCATATTTAAATTATTGTAAACTCACGAGCTATTATGAATAATCAGAGGCGAATGCCAAATCAGACAAGGTCTATATATACAGCCATACCATGCCAAACCGATATAGTGGTTCACAGATTTTCGTGAAAAGTGGTAGATTTGTTGTTTATCGCAAACAATTAGACTCGTATTTATTAATTTTTTTCGTTAGGGTACCCATTTTAATTTTAGGGTGGTCCGAAAAATCCATTTTATCACATTTTCCCAAAAAATTACTTTTTTTTTACCTCTGAACCGATTCAGATGATATCAAATTAAAGACAATTTCTTGTTATTTTCTAGAAAAATATAACCCTTGCAAAATAATTAGACATTATTTTAGTAAATTTTAGTTGTATTTGTTTTTTTGTTGTTTTCGTGGCTAGAAAGCGCTATATTTTTTTATATTTTTCCTAGAAAGCTTAGGATTTTTTCACATAAAATATCTCAAAATCAAAGATATGTTCTTTTTCGTTTTTAAGTTATGGTTTTTTCAAATTAAACCGATGGTTCCAAAAATCATCGTTCACCTTTATCTCAAAAGTGACTTTTTTATCAAAAACTTTTGAACTACTGTACCGATTCAGATGATTGTCCAAATTAAAGCACTTTAGCTAGTTTTCTTTGAAAAAATACCACACTAGCGAATAAATTGGATTCTAGTTGCACAGATCCAGTATAGTCGCATAGAAATAATGAACGAAGACAAAAACATGTGTAAATCATAGCTTAAACACAAAAAAGAATACATATCTGATTTTGAGATATTTTATGTAAAAAAAATTAGCTTTCAAGAAAAAAATATAAAAATATAGGTCTCAAAATCATGTAAACTATAAAAAACAGATACAATCAATTCATTTTTTCCCGCGAATGTTATATGTTTTCCAATGAAGTCTAGCTGATTGGCTTTAATTTGATACATCGATCATCTAAATCGGTCCAATAGTTCAAAAGTTATGAATAGTTAAGAATAGAAAAAAGAGGCAAAACATGATATTCCGAATTATCGGTTTATTTTGAAAAACCATTACATACAAAAGAAAAAGAACACATCTCTGATTTTGAGATATTTTATGTAAAAAATCCTCAGTTTTTCAGAAAAATTGTAAAAAAATATAGCGCCCTTGGTTTCGAGACTATGAAAAAAAATAAAAAATAAATGCAATCAATAATAACGGAAACCAAAATTAAGTTTTCTGCAACTGAAGTATTTTTTCTAAAAAGACGGATGATTGACTTTAATTTGATATGCCAATTATTAGAATTGGTCTAGTAGTTAAAAAAATATGGAACATGAAAAAAGTTATCGACCACCCTTAAACGGAAATTATCACCCTACTGAAAAAATAAAAACTGTAAAGGGTTGTATCTAGGACACGACCGCCTATTTTTGACGTAGAACTATGCAATTATATTATGCAATCCACTTGTTTACCCCCGAATATTATTTTAGAATGCATCGAAATTTTTGTAATAGATTATGTTCTTCGTTTCAAACAACTTTGATTAACGTCCTTTTACGTTCGATATGATGCCTAGGACTACCTAAATATGTGAACGGACGAATTGTCAAACGATCATTGTATTTTACATTTCCCTCTGAAAATATTGCACATCTCCTATTTACGTAGTTCTCGAACCGCGAATTTTCATTCACCTCTAGTATCTGAAATGACGATTTACCCAGGCATCTCAGTTTAAAAGTACGTTTTAGGGAAACATATTCCGGTCTGCACAACGACAAGCGAGTACAAAAGTACTCAACACCAAAAAAATACCCCCGACTTGCATGTATTTGTAAAGCGGATTCCCCCAGGTACAATTTAAAGTCCGTGTTAGGGAAACACAGCTCAGTGGGAAAAAACAGGAAGTGGGTTATATCTATGGTATAACCGCAATGGTGACGTAGGACTATCGTTGATTTAGAGATCATTTGTTTGAAGTTGAATCTGAATTCATTCTGAATGAATGAATATTTGGGGGACTTCGAAAACGAGAGTGTTACGTTGGATGCACAAGGTTTTATGCATCCAATATTGGATACGGAAATATTCTACTGATGGGGAAGAATAATCTTCAGAAGCTATTCTGTTAATTGCGATTGATCGAAAAATCACAAAACCAAATGTATTTGGTCACAGTGTTACATGCATAGAAAACATTAAAATAAACTCTTTCACATGAATGTAATTTTAAATTCCCAGAGGAACTGGCAGATTATTTTCAGTAACGATTAGATATTTCCACATTTTCCTTGATACTGGAAGCCCACCAGTGGTTAATGCTAACTCGATAACCATCTGTTAATAGCACTTAATTGAAACATATTTGGTCACAGTGGTACATGGATAGAAAACATTCAAATAAACTCTTTCACATGAATGTATTTTTAAATTCCCAGAGGAACTGGCAGATTATTTTCCGGATCTTTCTCGATGCTGAATGGCATCCAAACGGAAAGAATTCCGTGCGTGTATATGTGTGTGTAGCGGCTGCTTCGATGGTCACCTTCTCTTCTCCTGAAGGAAGGAAGGAAGGTCTTGTATTATACAGACTTTAAACTTTTGCAGTTCATTCGTCTCTAGTCTTGAGAAAGGCCCTTTGAAAACTCTACTCTACTCCAGCGCTACCACCTCCGCCCTCTTGCCTTGAGAAAGGCACTCGATCCCTGGCCGTCCAGCTCGTCCAGCAATGATGTTGTCCAGTCGGTGTCCACACAAAGAATGTTCTCCTGAAGGATCGGCTTCTCTGTGCTCCCTCACAGGTTCAAACAAACTGCCTGCGTTTCAGGGCAGATCTCGATCCTTCGCCGTCCAGCACCCTCAGCAACGATGTTGTCTTGTCGATGTCCTCACGAAAAATGAATGCGTCTCATCACCAGAATATCGCTTAAGTATGCTTTTTGTGCGTGATTGAATCGAGAGAAGGCGTGGTTTACGATGGCAATTTGGAAGGAAAACTAGAGGGGAATGAACTCTCTGAGCTCGGAACTTTCGGCGACTGAGCAATAGTCGATTGCGGGCGCATACAATATTGGATACGGAAATATCCTACTGATGGGGAAGAATAATCTCCAGAATCTATTCTGTTAATTGCGATTGATTGAAAAATCACAAAACCAAATGTATTTGGTCAGTGTTACATGGATAGAAAACATTAAAATAAACTCTTTCACATGAATGTAATTTTAAATTCCCAGAGGAACTGGCAGATTATTTTCAGTAACGATTAGATATTTCCACATTTTCCTTGATACTGGAAGCCCACCAGTGGTTAATGCTAACTCGATAACCATCTGTTAATAGCACTTGATTGAAACATATTTGGTCACAGTGTTACATGCATAGAAAACATTCAAATAAACTCTTTCACATGAATGTATTTTTAAATTCCCAGAGGAACTGGCAAATTATTTTCCGGATCTTTCTCGATGCTGAATGGCATCCAAACGGAAAGAATTCCGCGCGTGTATGTGTGTGTGTGTGTGTAGCGGCTGCTTCGAGATCTTCCCGGGGAACAGTTTGTGACATCACTCTCCTCCTGATGGATTCCCTTCTGGCCTAAGGTGCACAAACAGGCTCTTGGTGACACCGTTCATTCGCGCTTTTATGATAAACGAAGAGCTTCACCACAACAGCGACAACATGCTCCAATCGCTGTTCAATTAGAACTGAGTGGATTTCCGAGCGGCGCTCGCTTATATACCGATTGGTGATTTCAATAGCCTGTTTTGAAAGCAATTTTAAGACTATTGAAACAAGTTTTTGGATCAGAAAGTAACAAGTATAGAACGCGTAGACATTTTATCTATCGAATAAAGTGTTTATCATACCATTTCGTTCAATTGTTTAGGAGCTATTAACGCTCAAAATCTCGGTCTCCGGCGTAACGCTTTCGTTTTCGAAACTTTGATTTTACACCCCGGTATAGAAATGAAAGACGTAGTCCTACGTCAAAAATACTCCCGACTTGCATGTATGTTTTTTTTTTTATTGTCGTCAATCTAAATTGTAGACCGATACATTCTTAATACTACTTACTTAAAACTAAAAATCTAAAGAGAGCTGGCTGGATAATTTATTCGTTTAATTTAAAAGACGATTTTAACAAGTTACAGAATTTTTTTTTTATTTGTTTATTTCGTCAAACCAGAGTAGACTAAATATACTGCCCAAATATTACATTGAAATTTAACGATATCTTATGCTATTCAGATAGTCTTTGAGCATTGATCTTGACATGGTTACATCAATTGTTTCACTGTGTTCGTTACAGAGGCTCATCATACGATTAATAGGACTATATTTGGTATAATTCGTTCTTCGATAATCTATGTAAAAAATGTTAGGGTTTCTCAGATTCCTAATCGGTGCGTAAAAATTCAGGTTTCCTAATATTTCTTCTGAGTCCACTCGTTGTGATATGATATCAATAATAAATAGAATCATGGCAGAGTTCCGACGTTCTTTTAGGCTTTTAATATTGATTAGCATACAGCGTGCTTCATATGGAGGTAGATGATATGAAGACCAGCCTAGTTTACGAAGTGCAAATAACAAAAATTGTTTTTGTACAGATTCAATTCTTCCACGGATTTCCACAGGTACATTGATTTTGAAGTTTGTGTTGGGGAAACCGTAAATCGGACCAATCAAAGCGAGGCAGTTAGGGCGTTTAAATAACGCTTAACATTTTACAGTTATTCAATTGTTCATCTCATGAAAAATAATATTTTATTATTTGTGATAGACGCGTAGAAATATATCCTATCAATTGATGCAAACATCTTTCCAATCTGTTATAAATGTTCGAGTTATAAGCATTCGAAATACGGGTAGGGTTAGCACACAAATCGGCAGAACAAATGTATGGGAAAATAGGAAGTTCTTACAGTTTCCATGAATTCAAACCATTTAGGGATTAGCGAATTGTAATGTATAACATATCAAACAAATCTTAGAGAATTTCCGATTCGATTTGTATGTTAATCATGAAAATTCGTTCACAGCGAAAATAGTTATGAACGTTAACTTTATTTCATAAAAAAACCGCAAATTTTTCAAAAAATACCGCAATTTACACAGATTGACTGTTAGAGAAATCTGTTTCGGTATTTCATATTTACACACCTGGAAATCTTCTACTGAATCCTGCTACATTGACTGGTATGCTCCATTGTTCGTGGGCAATTCGTTTGATTATTAGATTACAGAAAATCGATATACTCGATACATGCTATTCGAGTCGCTTGACTTCCGATATGTATTGCCCTTGTTTGTTTGCCATTCTCATCTTATTTACTAGTTGAGTATCTCGGGAATGAAATGATAAAACGCAGACGTTTCTAATCAATAACATTCTTGTGCTACCTTATCCCTCCTTCTTAGCTTCAAGCTTTCGAGCAACAGTTGAACACTCCAAAAGGATACCGCTACTGGAATAAATACTTCTCCTTCCACCGTTCGCGTTCGAATACGTGCATGTCCGAGTGGAAAGTATTTTAAGATTCCACGGCGACAGCGTGAATTGTTGACCATTGCAATAAAGAGAAAGCACTCGAAAACAACGGAAACAGCGAAGTTGCATTTCAATTGTTGCAACACTTAGCAGCGGTGGAAAGAGTTCGTTCGTGCGCGAAATAGCATCCTGTTCCGTGGAGCCACCCCCATCACCCATTATTTATTTTTTTTCTCCACCAATATCCCAACGGCACCCGTGAATGCTCACAACCGTTTAATTACTTAGAGAAATAGCTTCGCGAAAACTCGCCGAAACTTTACAATTTTCTCGGACCTCAGCATCATCATCATCAACGCCGGGGTAATATAAAAGCTGTGAAAGCAGCGACCGGAAGCCGGAGAGGAAACGGAAAAATCCCGCATCCAGTTTGCACATTTCATCATCTCATTTGTAATTCAATTCAATCCAAATGGAGTCCGACAGTTTGTGCGAAAACTACCGACGCTATTTCCAAGTGATACAAAAAGATGTGTGTGCGTGTGTTTCATTTTCACGTTCAGAAAAAAAAGTGTTGGAATTTTGCGCAAATAGAATGTGTCTGAAAGTGGCACGATGAATATTTTTATTCGGAAAACTGGAGCTTCGCCAACAGTTGGCAGATTGTTTCATCTGAAACTTTGAAAGTTTCTGTTTTTTACATACCAATGAAAAAAACGCACGATATGCTTTAGATCCCGGAAATATCTATTCTTTGTTCTCTTCGTTGTCAGTTGTTAATTATGGTCGAAAAAAAATATCAGTCGCATTCCTTCGCCACCGATTCGTTCTCTAAATCTCATTCGGAAATTGAAACGGCTTTCGCACGGTCGAACCGGTCGATTTTCATGATTTCCGATTTCCATTTTCGGCCCGAACCAGATAAGCAACAGGGCAATCATTAAAAGCACTTTCCGCCGGTTACTTTGGTTTTGATCCCTCCCTCACCCCTGCGGAGGGGTGGGTTATATTCAGCGTATCTCTCTCTCTTCGCAATCAAGATTTCCGTTCAGTTTGTGTAGCAAGGGTCGAAGACAGCAGCAGCAGGTGCCCTTAGAGCTTCGAGCTGTATTGTGAGGCTTATGCTTGCATCCACTCGTGAAGCGAGAATGAAGGGGAAGCGAGGGGTGAATATCTACTGGATCTGTTTCACCGGGAGCTGTGCGCGTTCCCTCGTGGACGGTTCAACTTGAGACACTTCGCCGGAAAATCACTTCCAGCCGACAGCAACCGGCCGCAGTGGATATCATCTGATGCTACAGTAGATCCCGGCAAACCGAGAATTGGCTCACTGCCAGGCCTAGCGTTCAGAGACGTAAAAAAAATGTATCCTTCGCATGGTGCTGGCAACGCGAAGGAACGTGACTTATCAGACGGTCTCGTAATCTCGGCTCGATGCGGGCGATCGGCCTCTGCCCGACCGAGGCTGATATTGGCCGTCTTTGCGGAATTTTTTTCGCTCCTCTCATCTCATCTCGCCCCTCTATTTTGTTATAACGTCCAGAAAAGGGGCCGAGCCGTTTGTTGATCCGAGGCTAAATTACCACCCGTTTCCAGACTGGGCTGCTTGGGTCCGAGAGCGGGGGTGAGATAATCTGTGAAGTTCGCCTCCAATTTGATTTGCGGATCACAGCCGTGGCAATGAAGCCTTTTGCGTTTTGCCCGAGAGGATGCTGTGTTTGTGTTTGCGGTAATTCAATTGATCACTGATTGGGTCGTTTGGCGTGTATTTAAACTTAGTTTAACACCGCATTTGGCTGGGATGAACAATTAGTGGTAGAGAACTGAAATATTCATACATACCGTAGTAAATGACTGTGTCATTTCATTCGAAAGTCAAAATGTCCACGAGTTATATGATTGTTAATTATTGACCCGAAAACTGGTTTCAATAGCTTTAAAATTGCTTTGAAAACAGGCTATTGAAATCCTAACAATCTAGCTCATTTATTTCCTTTGTGAGTAATTGGTTCTCTTGCTATAAACAGGAGAATAATGTAAATACACAATAGCTGTAGGAATAGAATTTTAATTAATTTAAGAATTGAGTGTATGTGATTATCAACATTATAATAATTTCCCTATATCACATCCTTTTCCTGAGAAAAAAATGAGTGGGTTATATCTATGATATAACCGCAAGGTTGACGTGGAACTACCTTAGCTTAGCATTCATTCGTTTGTATTGATTAAATTCTTGATTGAATGAAACAGTTTCCAAATTCAATTGAGTTCAATATATTTGCTCTGTGAGTGAAAAAAATGAACAAATGCCGTGTAAAGTCAATTCATTTATTGTGATTGATTGTTCTTCGTTACAAGTACGGACCTTTTACGTTTGGTATGATGACTAGAACAAAATATATGTACGGAAGAATTATCAAACGTTTGATGAACCAGCCTAAGGCTGAAAATCTTTCCAATAAAGACAAAAAAAAATATCAAACGATTATTTTATTTTACATTTCCCTCTGAAGTTTACATCCCAAAAGTGTACATACTTCTCGAATCTCGAATTTGCTTGAAACTGGGAAGTTCATTCGCTTCTAGTGTCTGCACGATTTTCCCAGGTTCCTAAGTTTAGAAGATCATGTTAGGACAGACAAATTCCACTCTGCACAAAGGGAAGCGAGAACAAAAGTACTCGCAGTTTGCATTTATTTGCAGAGCCGATTTCCCCAGACACCTCGGTTTTGAAGTCTGTGTTAGGGAAACACATTTCAATCGGAACAAAAATACCCCCGATTTGTATGAATTCGCAATGCCGATTTCCCCACGCTCCATGGATTTGAAGTCTGTGTTAGGGAAACACAACAAAAATACCCCCGACTTGCATGAATTTGAAATACCGATTTCTCCAGGCACCTTGGTTTAGAAATCTCTATTAGGGAACACATTTCGTGTTTCGTGTGTTCTTCTTCTTCTTTTTGGCTTTAAGGGTTTAAACTTTTCAGTTCACTCGCCTCTAGGCTCTTTCGTGTGTTTGCAATGCCGATTTCGCTGCTTGGTTTTAAAGTCTGTGTTAGGGAACATTTTTCGATGAGAACAAAAGTCCCCCTACTTTCATGTATTTGCAATCCCGATTTCCCCAAGGTTGCTTGGTTTTGATGGCTGTGTTAGGGAAACCGTAAATCGGGCCAATCAAAACGATGCGGTTAGGGCGTTTAGATAACGCCTAATAGTTTACAGTTAGTCAATTGTTTATCTAATGAAAAACAACATTTTGTTAGTTGCGATAGATGCGTAGAAATATTCCCTATCAAGTGATGCAAACATCTCTCCTATCCAGTACGAAATGTTCGAGCTATAAGCATTCGAAATCTTTCATTTTTTCCTGCATGTTCTGTGTTTAGGTTTTCATTTTACCCTCCATATATTCCGGTTAGACGTAGTCCCACGTCAAAATGCGCTCGAGCAAAGGAAGATTTGCGCATTAGATTCCCGTGATGCAATTGAGACCAATCAGATCATCATTGTCAGCGTTGCCAATGTTCCAGTTCAAACCTTTAAAACTTCCAGTTTTTTTGTTCGATCCAGTCAAACAGTTAAACCTTTAAAACTTCCAGTTTTTTTAGAATATTATCCAGTTCTATCCAGGTTTTTTATATGTGTGCTTCAGTTTTACCAATTTCATTTTACCAATTTTGTTTTTTGACATTTTTCGTTCGATCGATCCTAGGTGTATTTACTTTGAATCGATCTTTATTTTCTTACACATTCACAGTGTTATTTTTCTCCTGGTTACACTTCCGAACTCAATACGATTAGCGCGTAGGGCGTGTGGTGACTACCCAAGCAGCAAAGTGCTACTTTGTCTTTGAGTTTATATAACTACTAAATGTTCTTGGTTATCCAAAACATTTTGAAGTCAAAACCAATTGATCTACCATTTCAATAACGAATGGTGCAATGCTCATAACAACTAAAATATCTTGCGAGGATGGTCAAAAGAAACACTACAAGAATATCGAAATTCGAGGAAAAGAACTGAGGATTGAGATTAGATTTGATGCAGTTATCTAGAATCAGAAACCGTTTCCCCAGCCACCTCAATTAATCACATAGTCGAGCAATAAATACGAGATTTTTAAAGTTTTTTCCAAATAAAACCGTATTTTCTAGAGGTTCAAGAAGAAAAGATTCTCAAATATTGTTTTACAGCAATGTTCGAGTGGTGGGAAACGTTATTTTAATCTGCTCGAATGGTTAATCAATGATTTATTTGGCTATTTTATGAACTACAGTAGAATCCATTTATTATGACTCCGCTTAAACTGACCTATTGCCTATTCTTACGTAACTATACAACGAAGTTTGGTTTTCATATAAAATAATTTTAAAAAAGTCGATTATAGTTACTTCTTAATAAGATTTCATATTTACGTAAAAAACGTTTTTTTTCACAAAACACTTTGTACGACGTCTCTATATTATGACCTCCTTTCGATGTCATTAAAAACGGATTTGACTGTACATATAAATACTACGCATCGAAATAATTCTATTTCTCAAGCACTGTAGGTAAAAAATGATTTTAGATAAATCAAAGCCGAACCTCTTGAAATAAAACGATTTTTCAGGATCCAGTTTTCTTCCAGTCTTTTTAAGAGAAATCTTTCAGTTTTTTGAAAAATATTATTGGCAACCCTGATCAGTTCCTATTTTGCCACTGTGTGTAGAGGCCGTGCCGTGCCAAACAAAAATGGTACAGAAATGGGGTGCCATGGCACAGCGGACATCCATACTTTCAAACATTTTGTATACACCCATACCTCGCTTTACGGCCTAGTTTCGTTCCACGAAATTCGGCCGCAAAGCAAAAAGCCGTATAAGGAATCAATTATTCTAATACAAATTTATACAAATTCAATCAGGTCAGTTCTAAATTTGTTAAATATGTAACATGGTTTATCATTCAAAATGCATTTTATCTTTTTATTTTTATTTCATTTTAATTTAAAATTAAATTCATTTAAATCAAAAATATATACATAACATAAACATAAAACCAACAATAATCTATAAACAAAAATGAAACAGCTTCATGTTACATGGAATATGTGTATGTATACATACTTAATTTGTAGGTTGCTTAAGTTATTGTCTCGCAAATATTTTATTCACTTCTGTACAAAAGTGATTTTTGAACCAATCCTCAATTTGTTTGCCGTTGTAATGAAACATTTTAGACCGTAAATCGAAAACGTGCCTAAATTGAAGAGGGTCGTTATAGCGAAATACTGTATAAAGAGCGGCCGTATAGCGAGGTATGGGTGTGGTATTTTCACTCATTGTTGAAATTCGACCATATGCGTAGAAGGATTTTTTCAATAACAATATCAGTGCAGAGTGATAAGTAACGCACATACACGCTTTTAGAAAACGAACATAAAGAAATAGCAAGGCGGGGTAAAAAAAATCGAGGGGTTGTATCCGAGACACGACCGCTTAGGACGTAGGACTGCGCAATCTTTTGACGTAGGACTACGTCTAACCGGAAGATATAGGGGGTGAAATGGAAATCTAGACACTGAACAAGTAGGAAAAAATGCAAGATTTGGAACGCTTATAACTCGAGCATTTCTCAATAGATCGCAAAGGTTTTTGTATCAATTGATAGGAAATATATCTACGCATCTATCATAACGAATAACATTTCATTTTTCATGAGATAAATAATTGAATAATTGTGAAATATCAAGCATTGTCAAAATGCCCTATGTGCCCATTTTTGATTGGTCCATTTTGTGCTCCTCAAATCGTACCGACCAAAACGGGCAACCAGAGCAGCAGCGAAATAGAATGAAGCACGATTGGAAAGGAAAAAGAAAAAAATGAGGGAAACATTGGTCGCAGTCTCACACATGCGTAATTCTCGAGCCAGCCAGTCAGCTTAAAAATCCCCGCTCCGCTGCCGTAACGATCATTCTCATTCAAACCGTACACCACATCGGTTCGCATCACAACACATCAACAAACCAACCCAAGCAGCCATGTTTGGACATGGCTAATTGGACGGACATGTAATGCGACTTATTTAGTTGGACATTTTTGTAAACATAGAGATCCAAATTATGACCCCACATTGAAAGTCGACACTGTACCACTGTCATCGCAAATGTTCAATTACAGGTTGAAATCGCCTCCAATGCGACACTGAGTGGCGCTTCGGCACGTCGCATTGAATGTAATTTACTGTACAACATGTCACAAAACTGGATGGGAAGAAATTTTCCAACTGTGAAAGCTGTGGCGAGTGGCAAACGCAATCGCTAAACAGAAAGGTTTAGCCGAACAAGATGGGGATATCGAGAGATAACAAAACAATAAACTCTTTAGATTGAAGATAATTTTGTGATCCTGAAAAGGACCCTTTTTAGCCTGCATGTGAATCCAACGAGCGAACAAATCGTAATGAATGTATTTTTTTGCCATCGCTCCCTTTTAACGCTCATTCGTTCGTCTCGTTGGACTCGCCCCTCTGGCTGAGTCTGCCGATTTGTCTCTATCCTGTGAGTGTGTACCGCTAGAGTATAAAACACGCGGACCCCAAAAAAATATCTTATTTTCTTTCAAACCGTAAACCCGTGTGGTTGTACGGCATCGGCATCGTGGACGTAACAAAGGAGGACAAGTTAAGGGAAAGGCAAAGTCTCACTCGAACCGTGCAGGTCTCCAGTTCCCTGTTGGTCGCATTCACTGATTGCTCCGCAAGGGTAACTAGGCCGAACGGATTGGTGCCGAAGCACCAGTATACCTAACAGCGATTATAGAGTTTCGGCCGTCGGAGTGCTCGAGTTGGCTTGCAAAGCTGCTCACGACAATCAGAAAACCCGCATCAAGAACAGAGCAGCTTCGGTTCGGCGCTCATCAAGGCAACAATTAGTTTCAGTGAGTGGCAAAGTGTTTCTCCGGCACGTCGCATTAAATGTAATTTACTGAACAACATGTCACAAGCTGGATGGGAAGAAATTTTCCAACTGTGAAAGCTGTGGCGAGTGGCAAACGCAATAGCTAAACAGGAAGGTTTAACCGAACAAGATGGGAATATCGAGTGATAACAAAAACACAACACCAAAGGTTCTTTTCAGAACCATCAACATATTCATAAAGAGTAAACAGTAAACTAATCCATTTTTCAGGTAGATAGGTAGGTATTCACGTAGGAGAAGAAAATAAAACAATATATTTAAAATATATATTTAACAAAAGCTGTCCCCTTTGTATAGTCCTACGTCACTCCGGTTATGTCCCCGACATTACCCACCCGTCTTTTTTTTTGTTGAAATTTGTTGGTTTATCATTTCGGATATTATTTGCAACTACGTCGAAAGTTCATAAATAACTCTTTAGTAAAAAGTACCGGGGACCCTGAAAAGGTGTCATTAAACCTTGTGTGGTTTTGTAGAATTATTTCGAGAAGCAACGATTCTTTCTTGCCTTTGCGAGAACAATACACTAATTGGTCATATGTCGTAATTTGTTTCTTTATATCAATGCACGCATTGCACTGAGTATTTAACGAGAGGCTTCTTCCGTGCATCGCCATTTTAACAAGTATCAAACACGCGTCTAACAGATGCACACAGTTGCAGCGATAAACTTCAAGTGAATATTCGCTAGCGTTAACAGCTCGAGGGGAAACATAAAACACAAAACGAGCAGAATAAGCGACCTTTTTTGTTTCGGGCACAGAAAGATTCTGAGAATTTACTCTTCTTACTTTACCCTTCTATTCTCCGATTATGCCTCACTTTATTTGAGACAGAAAACATCCACCTATCCTCTTCGCAAAGTTCATTCTCGATTAGAACGGAAAAATACTGTCTCGATTCTGCTCTTTTATTCTCAGAAATTTTTGCATTCCCTCATTTGCCTCATTTGCTTGAGCCAGCGAGTGTCTCTGTAAAATCATTCGTTTTTCACTCAAATAGCAATCATTGAGCCTCGATCGCGGCAGTAAAATAAAGGTAGATAGTTGAAATCGAGTTGTTTCCTGTGCACTATTGCAATGACATTGTTTTGTTTCTAGTATGAAACGATCTAAGCCAACGCAAAGGACCTTATTAACGCAAGTTATTGATGAGTGGGAAGGTGGATTTCATGTGCACTTGAATGTTGACAAGGAAAATAAAATCATACATACACGCAGATTCAATCTATTTTGACTCACTTGTTATTTTGTTTCGTGCGATCCTTCCAAATGAATATTCATTCATTGAATGTTGTTTTCCACTCCTTGTTTTGTTATTTTTTCTATCAGTTCCGAATGAAGATGGACGGGGAGTGTAAAATGATTCATCGTGCAATCTCACGATTGTTTTTTGCATTCTTTTCGCCATGATTATTCCAAGCAGATATAAGAGTGATTTATAATCAGGTGTGGAGAAATGAGCGAATGAAATTTTCCATACTTGTTCCCCTTCGTTGTTCCTATTCTTCTTCTGCTTTTCCTTTGTTTACGGAGACTTTAAACCCAACGATTCATTCGTCTCCTGCTGTTCTATTCTAGCGACTACATAGGTTGCTCGTTATTGACCGATCTGTTCGGGAAAGCACATAAATGGACAAAACAAATGTATGGGGAAATGAGAATGCTTCCAATTTTCATCAATTTAAACCATATACAGGCTATGGAATTGTAATATATAGCATATCAAACAAATCTTAGAAAATTTCCGAGTCGATTGGTATGCAAATCGTTAAAATCCTTTCGCAGCAAAAATAGTTATTAACATTAACTTTATTTCATAAAAACGTGATCTGTTTTCTGATTTGGCACCCTTAATCTAAGACGTAGTCCTACGTCAAAACACTCTATGCCAAATTTCAGCTCAATCGGACTTAAGGGAGAGTGGCGCAAAGCCGTCAAAGTATGAGTTTTTTGAAAACTGAAAAATCACCAGAAATCGGGGTTTCTGAAAAAATGTTGATGCCAAATGTCTTAAAATTGCATCACACTTCGAGAATTTACAGTCAACATTTCGTAGCAATTTCCGGATGACCATAACCATACTTTTCGTTTCGTATTCCAAAAAAAGTCCTAGAGTGCCGATTAGATATTCGGTATCAACAATTTTTTTGTTCGAAGACGCCTATTTCCTTTTCTCCCCCCGTGGGTAATTTTTCGATTTTCAAAAAACTCAAACTTTGACCGCTTTGTACCACTCTCCCTTAAGTTCGATTGTGGGGTAACTTTTTGAAATTCCAGATGACCCTTTTCATTGGCACCCTAATGAGGGCCAAAGAAGAATATAAACTTTCAGCACCAAAAGCGATCATGACGTTTTGGTTCGCATGGTTGTGTATCGTGAAGTGCTTACCGAAGCAGAGTAATTTAAAACTACAGGGTTTTCCATTTCGGGCTTCCGGAAGTATACAGCCCTGCGCTGACAACCGTTTGACATAGCTGTCAACCAAAGCGTCATATCGTTAGTTGAATGTCTGCCATTTTACAATATGGATTCTTTTTAGCATTGCACAACGTGTTAATTTTGTTAAATTATACTATAAAAATGATGAAAAACCAGCAAATGTTTTTCGAGCATTACGGACCGATTTTGGTCGTCATTGACGGCCTACAGAGCACACAATCGCTAATGTAGTGCGTAAATTCGAACAAACTGGATCCGTAGCGGATATTGTGAAACCTGTGCATC